>NC_037689.1:21708820-21827988 GCF_003255815.1 Theropithecus gelada
GGAGTCTCGCTCTGTCACCCAGGCTGGAGTGCAGTGGCTGGATCTCAGCTCACTGCAAGCTCCGCCTCCCGGGATCACGCCATTCTCCTGCCTCAGCCTCCTGAGTAGCTGGGACTACAGGCGCCCGCCACCTCACCCGGCTAGTTTTTTGTATTTTTAGTAGAGCCGGGGTTTCACCGTGTTAGCCAGGATGGTCTCGATCTCCTGACCTCGTGATCCACCCGTCTCGGCCTCCCAAAGTGCTGGGATTACAGGCTTGAGCCACCGCGCCCGGCGAAATGCCTGTCTTGCCTTTGTTTAATGTAAAGGACCAGATTTAAAGTCTTAGAGAAATTGGAATATTATAGTGGATTTGTCATTCACACACACTGGGAGGGTCCAGAAGACATACTTTTCACCTGTGGGGAAGAGCAAATTTTTCCCCTGTAGGTTTGACAAAAATGGGTCTATAAAACTAACTGATAATAGATGAATAACAGGTAAAAAGGGCATACAAATTTATTCACATGCATATGGGCATGGGAGTCACATAGAAAGTATGAAGTTCAAAGCAGAGATCAGTTGGTTGAAGGTTTTATATTATCCTGAGTTTACAGAAAGAATAGGGACTTGGAACTTGGCAAGACGGGTTATGGGAGGAAGACAAAAAGAAAGGCAAGAGGTAAAGTCAGTTTTGTTATGCAGATGAATCCTCACAGGTAGCACCCCTCAGAAACAATAGATGGCAACCTGTGGTTGAATTAGTCTTCCCTATCTGTACAAGGGGAAGGGCCTCAGAGAAAGGCTGACTGTTTATTTCATTAATGTAGATTTTTCTCTACAGACGCAAATCTCCTCCACAAAAGGTAGCTTTTCAGAAGTATCCCTGTCTGCATGCCTTCTGAATAACCGTCTTGAAATATGTCACAGTATACTCTGGGGTTGAAATTTTTTTTGTTTCCTTTACACCAATTCTGTGATAAATTTTTATGAGGAGAACCCCAGCATACTTCAAGAGCTCCATGATTTCTCTTCTCTTTAGGCCATACATTACAGAGGGAGCTGCAATCACTGAGTTGGAAGCTTAAATGCAATAGGAATAATTGGATCACAGGGTGGCAGGGGCCAAGTGGCAGTACTCCATTACCAAAGGCAAGGTGTACGTTGTTACCATAATGGACAACAGAGTCAAAGTCACAATCACAATAGTCTGATTTGCACAGAACTGTAGTGTTGGCTAATTGATCATGGTGCTCCTTGAAGTGAAATAGGTAGGAAGCCTACTAAATTCTTATTTGATCTGTGAAAATAGAAAAGTGCTAGCTTAAATAAACAAAAGCTTAACATGAATCATAAAAACAGAGACTCAGATTCCTCAATCAGTTTCCATACTGAAGCCAGTTTACAGACCCAGAATCCCTTGAACGAAGACGCCAGGTTTCCTTGAGGAAGGATCCCAGTTCACTACCAAAAATTTATACTTTTAGTTTTTCTCCCAGCCTTCCCCAAATGAATCTATGACCTTTTACCAGGCTAACTGTGCACTGGGGAAAAGGAAATAATCAGATCTTTCAGGGACTATTGTACACTGGCTCTGAACTGGCACTAGTTCCAGGAGACCCAAAACATCACTGTGGCTGACCAGTCAAAGTGGCGGCTTATGGAGCCCAGGTGATCAATGGAGTTTTAGCTCAGGTCCATCCCACAATGGGGCTAGTGGGTCTCCAAAACCGTCCTGTGGTTGTTTTCCCATTTCCAGAATGCATAATTGGAATTGACATACTTGGTAGTCTGCGTAATCCCAACATTGGCTCTCTGACCTGTGAAGTAAGAACTCTTAGGGTTGGAAAGGTGAGGTAGAAGCCCCTAGAAATCCTCTACCAAGGAAAATAGTAAATCCAAAGCAATACTGCATTCCTGAAGGGATTGCAGAGATTAGTGCCACCATCAAGGACTTGAAAGAGGCAAAGGTGGTGGTAATTCCCACCACATCCCCATTCAACTTTTCTATTTGACCTGTATAGAACACAGAATGACAAGAGTACCAAAAGATTAACCAGGTGATGGTTTTAAAATCCAATTGTAGCTGCTTTACCAGATGTGGTTTCATTGCATCAGCAAACTAAAACATCATCTGGTCCCAGGTATGCATCTGGCTTGGTACGCATCTGGCAGATGTCTTTTATCTCCATCCTTGGTGTTGAACTAAAATAAGAGGCTGAGGCACAATAAATAATTTAAAGTGTTCACTTGAGTCAAAATGAAGACAGCTGCCAGGAAGACTGAGACACAAGTACACTTGGATATGAGCTCTGTCTGGCCTTTGTTATAAGCAAATTTTTATTTTATTTTATTTATTTTTGTGAGTACATAGTATGTGTATATACTTGTGTAGTATATGAGATGTTTTGATACATGCATGCAATGTGTAATAATCATATCATGGAGAATAGGGTATCTATCCTCTGAAGCATTTACATTTTGAGTTACAAGCAATCCAATTATACTCTTTTAGTTATTTTATAATATACAATTATTATTGACTATAGTCACATTGTTGTGAAATCAAATAGTATCTTATACATTCTTCTAACTATTTTTGTACCCATTAACCATCCCCACCTCCCCTCCAGACCCCAATACCCTTCCCAGACTCTGGTAACTATCCTTCTACTCTCTACGTCCATGAATTCAATTGTTTTGATTTTTGGATCCCACAAATAAGTGAGAATATGTGATGTTTCTCCTTCTGTGCCTGGCTTATTTCACTTAACATAATGATCTCCATTGTCTAGAGTGACACCCAGAGTTCTTGGTCTCACGGCCAAGGAAATCAAGGATGTGGACATACCAAAGATGAGGTTTAGAGCAGAAATTTAATAGGAGAAAGAGAACAGTTGTCTGGTACAGAGAAGGGCCCCGGAAAAAGGGTTGCCATCCCACAGTGAAATGCAGGGCCTTTTACAGATGAGCTAGTGGGGAGGCGGTATCTGATCTACATAGGGCACGAAAAACCGGTTAGGACCATGTGTGCCATCTGCATAGGGTGGGAATCTCCGGCAGCCCCCACCCCAACCTTTTATTATGCAGGTGAGTCCTCAGCCTGAGCTAGCTACTCCATGTTGCTTGTTTCTTACTGTGCATGTGCTAAAAAAGGGGCGGCGGAACTCCCATGGTGAACATGACTGGTCCCAGGTAGCCCCTTCTGTCTGTGCAGCTGCTGGCATACCCCTCAGTGCAAGCTTCCAGCCTCCTTATCCTTGTCTGCAGCCCAATCTTCCAGGCTGCTCTTTGTTAGAAAAGAAGCGATTTCTTGGGCTGCTTTTTGTTAGAAGGGAAGTTCTGCTGAGGACTATTTGCCCTCATTATCTGCCTAAATAATTTCTTTTTACCTCTTGCATCATATGGATCACATTTACTTTATCCGTTCATCTGTTGATGGACACTTATGTTGCTTCCAAATCTTAGCTATTGTGAGCAGTGCTGCACCAAACAAACATGCGAGTGCAGATATCTCTTTGATATCCTGTTTTTTTCCCCTTTTGAGTATATACCTAGCACTAGAATTGCTGGATTACATGGTAGCTCTATTTTTGGTTTTTTGAGAAACTGCCAAACTGTTCTCCATAGTGGTTGTACTAATTTACATTCCCACCAACAGTGTAGGAGAGTTCCCTTTTCTCCACATCCTCACCAGCATTTGTTATTGCCTGTCTTTGGATATAAGCCATTTTAATTGGGGTGAGACGATATCTCGTTGTTTTGATATGCATTTCTCTGATGATCAGTGATGCTGAGCATCTTTTCATATGCCTATTTGCCATTTGTATGTCTTCTTTTGAGAAATGACTATTCAAATCATTTGCGATTTTTTGATTTATGAGATTTTTTTTCCCTATAATGTGGGTTGAGCTCCTTATATCTTCTGGTTATTAATCCCTTGTCAGATGGGTAGTTTGCAAATGTTTTCTCCCATTCTGTAGGTTGTCTTTTCAACTTTGTTGATTGTTTCCTTTGCTGTGCAAAAACTTTTTAACTTGACATGATCCCATTTGTACATTTTTGCTTTGGTTGCCTGTGTACAAGCAGATTTTTAAAGGCAAAAAAGGGGGACAGAGACTGGGCTGATACAAAGTTGTTTGTCAGGAATTCTCTTTGGTTTATAGAAATAATATTGGGTAGTGATTGGCTATATATTGTTAATCTGTAAGGCTTGGGTTATCTTGTCTCGTGCAGTATTGTTAGGTTCATTTATAGCTACTTGTGGCAATAGCAAGCAGTTTCTGTCATCAAATCCCAAAATTTAGGTTCATGTATTCAATGCACAATAAGCCAAACTCTGACACATCCATGCTTAGGAGCAGAGGAAGGTTTATTCGATTTAGCCAAAGCAAGAGATCAGGACAGACAGTCTCTCAAATCTGATCTGCCTTTGAACATAATTGGAGGATTTTATGAATAAAGTAGGAATGTGGAAATTGGGATCATCAAACTTGTTTGTGCCCCTCGGACTCTAGATGTCATCAGTCCCGATCAAACTTTTGGATGCCATCAAGGAGGTCTGCATGACTTAAGGATCATTGTTCTTTAAAATAGAAACAGGTTCATCAATCTTGAGAGCAGGTCCAGGGTTCAGGATATGAAGTTAATCAATTACTAGTGATTACTCTCTACAGAAATGATTATGTACTAGCAAGCATGCATGGATGAGGAAAAGGACAAAGACAAAGAATAAGTAAAACAACCTGATACTTAAAATATAGGGCTTGGTTACAACATCCTCAATGTCATTGTTCCATTTCTCAATCTTGAGGAGTTGGTATGTTGATTCATTATAACTATTTGCTGCTGGTAAGGGACATTGCTAGGGGTCCAGGGAATGGCACTTAATTTACCTGCAATTGAAAATATTCATGTGTTCCGGGACTTACAGAAGCAATTCTTTGCAATATCATTGAACAAGGTGTTAGGATCCTCTGAGAGAGGTGATTTTGAAATCTTATACATATAGTGCAGCAGCAATATAATCCACAACAAAGGAGTATGCCTATTCCTATAATCAAAGCTAGAATTATTTATTTTTTTTCCATCAAGAGAGTATTGAGTTGCACCAAGAAGATAACCATTGTTGTAGCAACATCATGGGGTCGGACATGGTATTAATTTGTTTGTGATATCTTTAAACTTTCCTGTATTGTCTGGGATATATACAAGACATTTGTTTTTGATTATGGCATAGGTTCCCCTTTGTGTAGCTGTGAGGACATTGAGGGTCATGTAGTTCTGCAAGATTGCCTTTCTCATCATGGTCATCTCAGAGGTCACTAAAGAGATGCCTCAAGGCCGGGTGCGGTGGCTCACACCTGTAATCCCAGCACTTTGGGAGGCTGAGGCGGGCGGATCACAAGGTCAGGAGATCGAGACCATCTTGGCTAACATGGTGAAACCCCGTCTCTGCTAAAAATACAAAAAATTAGCCAGGCGCGGTGGCAGGCGCCTGTAGTCCCAGCTACTCGGGAGGCTGAGACAGGAGAATGGCATGAACCCGGGAGGCGGAGCTTGCAGTGAGCCGAGATCGCACCACTGCACTCCAGCCTGGGCGATGAGCAAGACTCCATCTCAAAAAAAAAAAAAAGAGATGCCTCTGAATGCATCCTTTAGCATATGCTGCACATAGTTTGTGAAGGTCCTGGTATGCCAGATAACATTTTCTAAACTAACTTAGGGAACAGAAATGGATAGGAGATAGTCATAACAGTGGAAACCAACCAGTCCATTGGTACAACACATATTGGAAATCTGCAGGCTGTCCATCTGTGTTTCCCAAATGAAACTGGACTGGACCCAGGGGAAACCCAGGGTGCACCATTCTATCCGTTCAATAAGGTAGTCAGGGCTAAAGATCAGTGTCACATAGCCATTTAGTTCCATGTGGGGCTAGTCATCGAATTCCTAGCCTCTGTGTCCAATCAGTAGAAAATCAGTCAGTTTGTTACAGCACTAGAGTATGCTGACATTGTTGTGGGGGCATCCAGCCCATATTATTAATATTTGGGCAATGATCATAAGAGTTATTTTTTTTTGTTCCTTTTTGATTTAAGTAGCTGGTGGTGGGTGTCATCCAAAGGAAATCAACCCAAACTAAATAGAAACCTTCCTCAGTATAGTGAGGAAGGTTAATAGTTAACCTGTTAATAGTAAAAACTTTGGGGGTTGCCAAGGGAAACTCATTCAGGAGAGGAGCAGCATATTCAGAAGTTTGTCAAATAGTCTGATTTATAGTAAAAGGTTTTCTGTGACCTGGGTTTTGGAGGGTTACATTAATGACAGGCCATAACCTTTTATTTTCTTGTGTTAGAACACCAGGGACCTGATTTTCTTGTAAATAGTTTTTCATTAAGATTTGTAAATGTACTCAGTCATTTTCTTGTAGAGGTGAGACCCACCAACGTAATCCAGAAATGCTAGATATAGGTAGCAGCCCACAAACCCCACAAGCTTCCTGTTGTAGGCTATCTGTATAATGCTGTGCCTATTGTAGGAAAAGATTGGTTTCAGGAGACACCATAAGCCCATATATTATTATGGGGATTAGCAAGAATCTCATAATTAAATGATAGAAGGCCTTACTTATTTGCAAAGTTTTTCTTAAAGAGCAGCTTCAAGTTTTCAGTTGGTTCACAGGTCCATTTAAGTTGATTACCCCATAAATCGAGCTGAGGGGGGACAGTCTTTACCTGTGGGTATAATGTACCCAAAGTTTAACCACAGCCAATTTGATAGATAAATGAGTGGTCAGGAGGACCTCATAGGGTCCTACCCATTGAGGGACCAGTTGATGATCCAGTCCAGTTTCCCTCCAGGTCTTGAGTAGGACTTGGTCTCTGGCCTGGAAAGGGTGAAGGGCACATCCATGGGGAAGGCCAACCTGTCAGAAGCAAACTCTTGAACAGAGGTTACTTTTTAATATGGCAATTTAATTTCAAAAGCACTCAATTGGAGCCTACTTTAGGGAGCAACCTGAATTCTCAGCAAGGCAGAGGGCAGTACCTTGTCCCAAGTTAGATTGGTTTCTTGGCACATCTTAGCAATTGTTCGTTTTCTAGTATGATTCATTTTTTTCAGTCTTTCCTGTGGATTGTGGACACCATGCTGTGTAAAGTTTCTATTCACTATCTAGGATCTGAGACATTTCCTGTGCTACCTGAGAGACAAATGTTGTGTTGTTGTCACCCTGAATATCAAAGGGAGTCCATACCAGGGGATTATCTCTTTAAGTAAGCTGTGGGCCATTTTGGGTAGGGTATGCCTCCATCCATCCTGTAAATGTATATACAAAAAAAAAAAAAAAAGATATCTATAGCCTTTGGGCACTCGCAGCATTGTTGTGAAATCAACTTGCCAATCCTCATATGGAGAATCTCCTCAAGAGTCCCCTGAACAGGGGGCAGGAGTCCAGTTTTAGGATGGTTTTGAGCACAGAGAGTGCATTGATGGATCATATTTTGGATTACCCATTGCATATTGGGACTAATCAAGTACTAATGTAGCCATTAAAGGGTTGCATCTTTTCTGTAATGGGTGCTTCGATGAAACTTGCTCACTATTATCTTTTTTTTTTTTTTTAAGGCAGAGTCCCGTTCTGTCACCCAGGATGGAGTGCAGTGGCACAATCTCGGCTCACTGCAACCTCTGTCTCCCAGGTTCAAGTGATCTCACGCCTGGCTAGTGTTTTTGTATTTTTTGAAGAGACAGCGTTTCACCACGTTGGCCAGGCTGGTCTCGAACTCCTGGCCTTAAGTGATCCACCTGCATCGGCCTCCCAAAGTGCTGGTATCACAGGCGTGAGGCACTGCACCAGCCAACTCACTGTATCTTTAAGGAGGGCTCCAGGAACCAATATAATGGCTCCCAAATTGCATATCTAGCCTGGATGGCCTAGGGCTGGGGACGTAAATTCCCAATCCTTGGGCCACTTTAAATCTCCTTCAGTATAGCAAGGTTGAGACTTACTTAGTCAGATCAAACTGCGGTACAAACAGGGCTAAGAAGGCCTCAAAGTCCAGTGCTTTTACAGCCTGTTTTGCTGCCAGGTTGGCACAATGATTTCCCCTTTTTGATGGCTAGGATAGTGGATGATAGCCACCACTCTGGGGGCATTTACAGATTCTTATAAGGCCAAAATATCAGAGGCATATTTGATTTCCTTGTTATCACTAGTCAAAGGCCCTCTCTCTTTCTAAATAGCCCCATGGGCATGTGCCACAAAGAAAGCATATTTAGAGTCTATATAAATATTCCCAATTTTGTTCTCATCCAATTGGATGACAAGAGTAAGGCAATGAGCTCAGGCTGTTGAGTTGAGGTACGGAGGTGTCTGGCAATAAGGCTTTGGCTTTCACAGTGCCTTGTAAGGTACCGACCACACATACCCCGCATGATGACTTCCATGGTCCATGAAGCTGCTTTCATCTGTGAACAGTTTCAGGTCAGGATGTGCCAAGGGCTGATACACCAGGTTTGGTCAGCTGGAAAAGATCTGCTCAATATTCTGAAGAAAATTATGTGTAGCCCTGGCTCCGTTTCTGTAGGTTTTAAGGTAGTAGTGTTAAGAACTGAGACCACCTTTATTTTTAACTCTGGTTTGTAAAGGAACGTAGCCTGGATTTCTCTAACCTCCCTGGAGTCAGCTAATACCCCTCCTTTTTGCTGTAAGAGAGGGAGGATATGATGCAGTGTGTGAATGGTGATGGCTGTCTGAGAGTTAACTTTTCAGCCTCCTAGAGGAGGTAACAAGTTGCAACCACTGCTTGGAGGCAGGGAGACCAACCCTTCACCACCTGATCAAGTTATACAGTGAAATAAGCAATTGATCTCCAGTCAGGTCTCAAGCTTTGAGTTAGGACTCCCAAGCTCACGCCTTGTTTTCCATGCACAAATACATCAACACATTTTCTTACATTTGGAAGACCCAGTGCAGGAGGAATCATTAACTTTTCTTTGGATTTATTAAAAGAATTTTGGCATTCTGAGGTCCCCACCAAGGGTTCAGATTCCTTTCCCTTTAGGGCCTCATAAAGTGGTTTTACTGTAAGTTCAAAATTTGGAATCCAAATTCAACAAAGTTCTACTATACTTACAAACCCTCATAGTTGTTTGCAGGCGGTAGGGACGGCTGCCCAGGCTATTGCCTCTCAGCAGTCTGGGAGAAGATTTCTTTGTCCCTTAGTCGGTTCAAACTCCAAGTATTTGGATATCAGGGCTTGTGAGATTTGGACTTTTTCTTTTGGAAATCTCATAGCCTCTTTCTGTTAGAAAATTCAGTGTTTGGATGGTATTTTCAAGGGAATCTCTAAAAGTGTTACTAGAAACAAAGATATCATCATGTAAAAGCATTCTTCTCTCGGTAGGAAGTCCCTTAAGTCCCATGCCAAAATTCTCCCAAAGGTTGTGGGTAAATTTTTAAAATCCCTGAGATAACACTCTCCAACAGTACTGCTAATTCACCTGCATTCCTGGTCCTTGCCATTCAAATGCAAAGATCTCTTGTGACTCCCTATCTAGCAGTATGCAAAAGAAGGCATCTTTCAGATCCAAAATTATAAAATTATAAATCACATAATGGTTTATAAACCACATAATGGTTTACCTTGTCTTATCTCCTGATAAGCTTGTCAGCAAGGTATAGGGATTAGGTATCACGGGGTGTATGTCCTGGACTAGTTCATGAATAACCCTGAAGTCTTGTGCAAGCCAGTAGTCATCTGAACAGGGCTTGTGAACCAGCAAGACAGGAGTGTTGTAGGGGAAGTGACAGGGCTGAATTAGTCCTTGTCCCAAAAAGGCTTTCAAGAGCAGCTGAATGCCCTTTCATGCTGCCTCCTTTAATGGATATTGTTTTAGCTTAGGTATTCTGTGTCCCTCATTTATTTTTTACAGGTTTGGCTGTGACCATTCTCCCCAGCTTCCCTGAAGCCCAAATATCTTCCCTTACCCTTATGGGAATTTTCTCTGGAATGTCCTAAACTTCTGTATTTTCTGGTTGGAGCTGGAGCTTTTGAAACCTGCAAGCTTGTTCAGGAGGAACCCCCAGGTCTCTGGGGGAAAAGACAAATTGGGCACACAATTTGGCAAGCCAATCCAGGCCCAGGAGGGGCACTGGGAATCCAGGCACATACAAGAAACTATGTTTCCGGCTGGTCTCTCCTAAATGGCGATTTAAGGATTGTAGAAAGGGGCAAGTAATGGCATCTTTCAATATCCCCATAACAATCTTGGTTTCTCCCATAATTGGGAAGAGCCAAGTGTTAATTACTGATCATGTGGCAACTTATCATTTAAGAAGTCAATCATTCTATTCCCCAATATCAATTGTATCTTGGGTTCCTGTGGGGATACATGTACTGGTCATGCAAAGGCTCAGGGACACCTTGGGCCATATCAACTTTCATCTCAGTCTTTTCCCCTTCCCATCATCTGATTCTGAGGAAGGGTTGTGCTTGACAGCCACTTTGGTCAGTTTGGGATGGCCCTTTTTCCAATGTCCTTCTTCCTTACAATAAGTGGATTGGTTCTTCCCTAAGGTGGGGTGGGACCCTCCTTTTGCTTTGATTTTTTTCATTTATTTTAGGTTGAAAGTCAAGCACCAGCACCAACATGGATACTTGTTGCTTTAACTTGTGCTTTTCCTGATCCTTATCCCAAGCATAGTACACCCTAAAAGCTAACTAGATTAATGTGAGTTTGGCAACACAATGGCTTCATCTATCTTTGGCAATTTTCTTTGAATATCAGGGACACTGTGACAGATGAAGCTCATATTAAATCATTCTCTGATTTTCCAGTTCCACCTGCAAAGTTTTGATATGTCTGGTAGTCTTTCCAAGAATTGCGAAGGCCTCATTTGGTTGCTGCTGTACCTCCTGTGCTTTACTAAGGCTCTTGGAGGGACCCCTTTCTTTAAACCTTCAAGGATACAATTTTAATAGTGCTCTAAGTGGGGAAGACCTCCATTATTTACATCCTAACTGGGTTCCATGGTGCGGACTGACTCCATTGGCTCAGGGAGATTATTTCCATCCTCAAGATGGAGCCAGGTTGCTTCCTCTTTAGTTTTTTTCTATGACAATGTACCTTTTATTTGCTGTGAGCAGTACATTTAACAAAGCCTGGATATCTGCCCATGTGGGATAATAGGTCAGACGTATGGATGAGAATTGTTCAGCCATTAACTTGGGGTCATCTTGATTGGAGGGATTATTGCTTTTCCAATTGAACAGATTTGAAGTGGGAAAAGTGGAGTGCACCCACATCATATCAGCCAAATGTTCATTCACATTATCCTAACAGAGGATTAGCAGAGAGGAAATTGTCCTACCTAGGGGCCTGTGGCTCCCTGGCCAAATTGTATTACCTGTCAGGTACAACAAGAAGAATCCATAACAAATCCTGATTTTTCCCCCATGAGGGATTGGGGGTGTCCTCCTCCTGCTCCATATGTTCCATAAGGAGGGGGATGTGCTGGAGCCACAGGTGGCAGAGGAAAGGGCAGAGGAGCAGGATGATTATTTGGGGGTTTCAAGGTGCTGATCAGCACCTTGTCCTCTACATCTAATGGTGGAAAGTCTAAAACCTTAGGTTTGGGCTGTTCTTCCTTTTGCAGCATCAAGTTATACTACACCTCTTTTGAGCACGTTTATTCTGACACAAAAGCATAAAAACCTGAACGTATGGGATCTCATCCCATTTTCTCTCCCTCTTACAAAACAGTTCTAGTTGCATTATAGTAACATAATTTAAAGACCCATTCACAAGCCACTTTACCCCAGAATCTAAGGCATATTGAGGCCAAGCAGTGTAATAATAATAATAATAATAATGAAAACATTTTCTTTTTATTCATGGACTCCTAGCTGAAAGTGGCCCAATTCTGGAAAATACAGCCAAAGAGGGCCGCACTCTGAGATTGATCCTGAATTTCCCACATTCAATCCTTCCACACACACAAAAAACCAAACTACTGCAGGTACACAAACAAGCAAATCACTACAGGCTATCATTCTACTTACTCTCCCAAATGGGCTCTCTTCAAAATACAAATGGAGAGAATGAGAGATTTGGTTGCGCATGTGTAACAACTTGCCCTTCAAATCAAAACTGAAAATTGAGGAAGCAGTCCAACGTTTCTCTGCTCCAAGCTTCTAGGGTGCCAAGGGCAGCTGATACCCACTGAGAAGGGTGACCCCAGGGCTTACTCCAAGCAACATACCCAGGCAGCTGTGTGGATGCCCATTCACCCAACCTGACTGGGACCTACAGGCCATGAGCACATG
This sequence comes from Theropithecus gelada, assembly GCF_003255815.1. NCBI lineage: Eukaryota > Metazoa > Chordata > Mammalia > Primates > Cercopithecidae > Theropithecus > Theropithecus gelada. The sequence goes on from NC_037689.1 coordinate 21,721,132, forward strand.
TGTCCCACTGCAGTCACCAAAATCTGTTATCGATTCCTGAAATTTAGGCTCACATACCTGATGCACATTAAGCCAAACACTGACATATCAGTGCTTAGGAGCAGAGAAAGGTTTATTCAATTTGGCCAAAGTGAGACGGCAGGTGAGACAGTCTCAACTCTGACCTGCCTTTGAAATAACTGGGGACTTTTATGAGTAAGGTAAGAATGTAGGAGGTGGGATCCCCTGATGATCGAATCTCTTTGCACTCCCTGGAATCTAGATCTCATCAGTTCCAATCAAACTTCTGGATGTCATCAAGGAGGTCTGCATGACCTATGGATCACTGTTCTTTAAAAGAAAAACAAGTTCATTGATTCTGAGGGTAGCTCCTGGGGTCAGGATTTGAAGTTTATCAATAACTAGTGTCTACCCTCTATAGAAATGACTAGATACAAGCAAGCATGCACAGATGAGGGAAGAGGACAAAGAAAAAGGACAATAAATAAAACAAATATCTTATGATCTTTATAATAAGAGCTTGGTTACATTTCAAAAGATGAATACATAGCTCAATGGGGGAAGTAGGATATGACTGCTGTCTCAATTTAATGCCTGTCTGGACCTGATAATTTAAAAGGGCTCACATTCCTCAGATAAAATTCCTTTTCTTTCTTCACTGTCCATATGCCCACCAGAAGCAGTTTGCTTTCAGCTGGCAAGGCCAGCAATATACCTTCACTGTCCTAAATCACTATCAACTCTCTAACCCTATGTTATAATTTCATTCTCAGGGCTGTTGATTGCCTTTTCCTTCCACAAGATATCACACTTGTCCATTATATTGAGGACCTAGTGAGCACCAAGTAGCAACTACTCTAGGGTTATTGGTAAGAATTTTGTGTGCCAGTGGTTGGGAAATAAATCCAACTAAAATTCAGTGTCCTTTTACCTCAGTAAAATTTCTAGGGGTCCAGTGGTGTGGGACATGAAGATATTCTTTCTAAGGTAAGGGATAAGTTGTTGCATCTGGCCCCTAACACACGCAAATGATATTCCTCATTTGGGTGTGTTACTTCAACTCAATTACTGAGTGACCTAAAAAGCTGCTAGTTTTGAGTGAGGCCCAGAAAAGGAGAAGGCTCTGCCATAGGTTCAGGCTGATCTGCAAACTACTCTGCTCTTGGGCCATATGATCCAGTAGATCCAATGGTGCTTGGTATCAGTGTCAGATAAAAATGCTGTTTGGATCCTTTGGCAGGCCTCTATGAGTGAAACACAGAGAAGACCCTTGGGATTTTGGGGCAAAACTCTGCTCTTTCACCCACTACTCTTTTAAAAGGAGAGTAGGTATCTACTCTCCTTTTGAAAAATAGCCCTTGGCCTGCTAGTGGGCCTTATTGGAAACTGAATATTTGACTATGGGTCACCAAGTGACCATGCGACCTGAATTGCCTATCACAAACTGGGTGTTATCTGACCCACCAAGCCATAAAGTTGGGTGTGCACAGCAGCACTGCCTGCATCATCAGTTGGAAGTGGTATATATATGATTGAGCTGAATGGACTCTGAAGGCATAAGTAAGTTACATGAAGAAGTGGACCAAATGCCCATGTTCCTCACTCCTGCTACACTGCCTTCTCACTCTCAGCCTGCACTCATGGCCTCGCGGTGAATTCCTCACAATTAGTTGACAGAGGAAAAGAAGACTAGGCCAGGTTTATAGACGATTCTGCACAATATACAGGTACCACCCCAAACTGAACAGCTACAGGACTATAGCCCTTTTCTGGGATATTCCTGAAGGACACTCATGAAAAGAAATCCTCTTAGTCTGCAGAACTCCAAGCAACACACCTATTTGTTCACTTTGCTTAGAAAGAGAAATGTCCAGATGTGATTATATACTGATTTATTCCCTGTGGCCAATGGTCTAGTTGGATGATCAGAGATTGAAAGGAACATGATTGGAAAATTAATGACAAGAAAATTTGGAAAAGAGGTTATATGAATAAGCCTCTCTCAATGTGCAAGAAAAGTGAAGATATTTTTGTCCCATGTGAATGTTCACCAAAGGGTGACTCAGCAGAGTAGGATGCAAATAATCAAGTGGATAGGATGACCTTTTCTATGGATACCACTCAGCCTCTTTCCCCAGCTGCCCCTGTCATTGCCCAGTGGGCTCATGAACAAAGTGGCCATAGTGATAGAGATGCAGGTTATACATGGGCTCAGCCATGTGGACTTCCACTCATCAAGGCTGACCTGGCTATAGCCATGACTGACAGCCCAATCTCCCAGCAGCAAACACTGAGCCCCTGGTTTGAAGCCACTTCCCAAGGTGATCCTTGGTACCAAGCTCCTTGGTACCAGGTTGATTACACTGGACCACTTCCACCAAGGAAGGAACAGCCTTTTGTTCTTACTGGAATAGCACTTACATTAGATATAGATTTGCTTCCATCCATGGATTTACAGAATGCTTTACACACTGCCATGGTTTCCACACAGCATTGCTTCTGATTTAGAACTTCACTTTGTAACAAAAGAAATGTGGCAATGGGCCCGTGCTCATGAAATTCACTCCTATTACCATGTTCTCTACCATCCTGAAAGAGCTGATACAATGGTAGAATGGCCTTTTGAAGACTTCCTTACATTGCCAGCTAGGTGGCAATACCTTGAAGAGCTGAGGATAGGTTTTCCAGAAGGCCTCTACTCAGCATCCAATATATGCTGCTGTTTCTCCCATAGCCAAGATTCATGTCTCCAAGAATCAAGTCAAGGAAATGGGAGTAGCACGACTCACTATTACCAATAGCGACCTGCTAGCAACATTTTTGTCTCCTGTTTCCACCACCTTAACCCCTGCTAGCCTAGAGGTCTTAGTTCCAGAGGGAGAAATGCTTTCAACTGGAGACACAACAATGATACCACTGAACTGGGAGTTAAGAGTGCTTCCTGGCCACTTTGTGCTCCTCATTTCTCTGAATCTACAGGCAAAGAAGGGAGTTTCTGTGCTGGCTGAGGTGATTGATCCTGACTACCAAGGGCAAATTGGAGTACTACCCCACAATGGAAGTAAGGAAGAGTATGTCTGGAATGCAGGAGATGAAAATTACAACAGCCCAATTCAAGCAGGATTCCTAATGGCCCAGACACTTCAGGAATGAAGATTTGGTTTACCTTATCAGGTAAAATATGGCAACCAGAAGAGATGGTTGTTGAAGGCAAAAGGAAAACAGAATGGGTAGTGGAAGAAGGTGGATATAAATATCATGCATAACCATGTGACCAGTTATAGCAATGAGGATTCTAATTGTCGTGAGTATTTTCTCCTTAGTTTGTTACAAATACATTTGTGTGTGTGTGTTTGTGTTAAGCAAATATCTTTGTTTTCTTTCCTCTCATTTCCTTATCGTGTAAGATGTATTATCTTTGTATCATAGCATTTAAGTATTGCTAATTTTATATCTTAGTATTTTAGTTATAGGATATCAGGGAGAAGAATAAATATCAATCAAGGATTTTGCCTCCTCTTTTGGGGAAGGGGTTATGGTATTTTTGGTTGTACCCAGTATAGTTGGATGTTAGATGGAATTATGACCTTGTTATTGTCTTTATTTAGAGAAAAAATATGGTTTAAGGAGATGTTTATGGGTGACACGCTGACAAGGGGTAAACTCAGTGATGATAGAAATGATATAAACAAAGAATCAGAACCATTAACATTCATGGTTCTTTCTTATATTAACATAATTATTACAGTGTATGTTGGTAGCCAGTGTGCTATGTTCATGAGTCAGGAACAACTGGATTAAAAAGAACATTTTGAACCCCAAGCAGTATATTAGTGGAGGAGATTCTGAAGACTTTTTTGAAGTGTTAAGATGAGGAGCTATGAAATTGGATACCAATAGGAGATGTTATATTACAGTGGCTTTTCAATTATGTTCATCCAATTTTACAATTTGGAGATGTGACTTGGACTGACTTGAAATAAGGAGAGTTGATGACAAAGGTCACAGATGGTGGGATTCAAGCTTCACACTTCTGTAGTCAACAACATTCCCATCTGTGTAATACATTAGAGTTCCATGAAAATTGTTTCAAAGTTAGGTCTCATTGCTAAAAACTTATAAAACTCGTAGCATAGACTAATAAAGATGTTAAGTACTATGGGACTTTAGGCAAGAAGAATCTCTGGGAGCTTAAGGTAAGACACCTACTTAGAAGACTAGAAGGATACAATTTTCAGTCTGATTGAAAACTTCCCAAGGACAAAGGCTATAGACACTATTACTTTCTAATCTCAGTGTTTCACACAAAATAGGAATTTTATAAATATCTATCATCTGGACTGTAGAAAGAAACAAGGTTAGATAAACTCATGGGACAAGATTACAAAGGGTTTTGAAAATTACTGTCAGGCCTCTGAGCCCAAGCTAAGACATCATATCCCCTGTGACCTGCATGTACACATCCAGATGGCCTGAAGCAAGTGAAGAATCACAAAAGAAGTGAAAAAGGCCGGTTCCTGCCTTAACTGATGACATTTCACCATTGTGATTTGTTCCTGCCCCACCTTGACTGAGCAATTAACCTTGTGAAATTCCTTCTCCTGGCTCAGAAGCTCCCCCACTGAGCACCTTGGGACCCCCACCCCTGCCCACCAGAGAACAGCCCCCTTTGACTGTAATTTTCCACTACCCACCCAATCCTATAAAATGGCCCCACCCTTATCTCCCTTTGCTGACTCTCTTTTCGGACCCAGACCGCCTGCACCCAGGTGATTAAAAAGCTTTATTGCTCACACAAAGCCTGTTTGGTGGTCTCTTCACATGAATATGTGTGACATTTGGTGCCATGACTCAGATCGGGGGACCAACCTTGGGAGACCAATCCCATCCTCCTGCTCTTTGCTCCATGAGAAACATCCACCTACGACCTTGGGTCCTCAGACCAACCAGCCCAAGGAACATGTCACCAATTTTAAATCAGGTAAGCGGCCTCTTTTTACTCTCTTCTCAAACCTCTCTCACTATCCCTCAACCTCTTTCTCCTTTCAATCTTGGTGCCACACTTTAATCTCTCCCTTCTGTTAATTTCAATTCCTTTCCTTTTCTGGTAGACACAGGAGACATGTTTTATCTGTGAACGCAAAACTCCAGCACTGGTCACGGACTCGGGAAGACAGTCTTCCCTTCGTGTTTAATCACTGCGAGGATGCCTGATTGATTATTCACCCAGGTTTCAGAGGTGTCTGATCACCGTGGGGACACCTGCCTTGATCCTTCACCCTTAGTGGCAAGCACCACTTTCCTGGGGGGCAAGCACCCTTTACCCCTTCTGTGTCTCTACCCTCTCTTTTCTCTGGGCTTGCCTCCTTCACTATAGGCAACCTTCTACTCTCCATTCCTCCCTCTTCTCCCTTAGTCTGTGTTCTCAAAAACTTAAAACCTCTTCAACTCACACCTGACCTAAAACCTAAATGCCTTATTTTCTTCTGCAACACCGCTTGGCCCCAATACAAACTTGATAATGGCTCTAAATGGCCAGAAAATGGCACTTTCAATTTCTCCATCTGACAAGATCTAGATAATTCTTGTCATAAAATGGGCAAATGGTCTAAGGTGCCTGACGTCCAGGCTTTCTTTTACACATCGGCCCCTCCCTAGTCTCTATTCCCAATGCAACTTGTCCCAAGTCTTCCTTCTTTCCCTCCTGCCTGTCCCCTCAGTCCCAACCCCAAGCATCGCTGAGTCTTTTCAACCTTCCTTTTCTATAGACCCATCTGACCTCTCCCCTCCTTCCCAGTCTGCTCCTCCTCAGGTCACTGGTCACTCCCTGCCAGGTTGAATCAGGCTCCAATTCTTCCTCAGCCTCCACTGCCCCCACCCTATAATCCTTCTATCACCTCCCCTCCTCACACCCGGTCTGGCTTACAGTTTGGTTCCACCACTAGCCCTCCCCAACCTGCCCAACAATTTCCTCTTAAAGAGGTGGCTGGAGCTAAAGGCACAGTCAAGGTTAATGCTCCTTTTTCTTTATCCAACCTCTCCAAAATCAATTAGCATGTAGGCTCTTTTTCATCAAATGTAAAAACCCAGCCCAGTTCATGGCTCATTTGGCAGCAACCCTGAGATGCTTTACAATCCTAGACTGTGAAGGGTCAGGAGGCCATCTCATTCTAAATACACATTTTATCACAAAGTCAGCTCCTGACATTAGAAAAAAGCTTCAAAAATTAGAATCCGGCCCTCAAACCCCACAACAGGAATTAATCAACCTTGCCTTCAAGGTGTACAATAATAGGGAGGAGGCAGCCAGACAGCAATGCATTTCTGAGTTACAATTACTTGCCTCTGCTGTGAGACAAAACCCAGCCGCACCTCCAGCACACAAGAACTTCAAAATGCCTAAGCCACACATGCCTAAGCCGCAGCAGTCAAGCATTCCTACAGGACCTCCTTAATCAGGATCTTGCTTCAAGTGTCAGAAGTCTGGCCACTGGGCCAAGGAATGCCCAGAGCCTGGGATTCCTCCTAAGCCATGTCCCATATGTGTGGGATCCCACTGGAAATTGGACTGTCCAATTTGCCTGGCAGCCACTCCCAGAGTCCCTGGAACTCTGGGCCAAGGCTCTCTGACTGACTCCTTCCCAGATTTCTTGGCTTAACAGCTGAAGACTGATGCTGCCCGATTGCCTTGGAAGCCCCTTGGACCATCACGGACGCTGAGCTTTGGGTAACTCTCACAGTGGAGGGTAAGTCCATCCCCTGTTTAATCAATATGGGGGCTACCCACTCCACATTACCTTCTTTTCAAGGGCCTGTTTCCCTTGCCCCCGAAACTGTTGTATTGACGGCCAAGCTTCAAAACCCCTTAAAACTCCCCCACTCTGGTGCCAACTTGGACAACATCCTTTTATGCACTCTTTTTCAGTTATCCCCATCTGCCCAGTTCCCTTATTAGGCCGAGACATTTTAACCAAATTATCTGCTTCCCTGACTATTCCTGGACTACAGCCACATCTCATTGCCATCCTTCTTCTAAACCCAAAACCTCCTTCACATCTTCCTCTCGTACCCCCCTGCCCTTAACCCACAAGTATGGGACACCTCTACTCCCTCCTTGGCAACCGATCACATACCCATTACTATCCCATTAAAACCTAATCACCCTTACCTCACTCAATGCCAGTATCTCATCCCACAACAGGCTTTAAGGGGATTAAATCCTGTTATCACTTGCCCGCTACAGCATGGGCTTCTAAGACCTATACACTCTCCTTACAATTCCATTTTACCTGTTCAAAAATCGGACAAGTCTTGCAGGTTAGTTCAGGATCTGCACCTTATCAACCAAATTGTTTTGCCTATGCATCCCGTGGTGCCAAACTCATATACTCTCCTATCCTCAATACCTCCCTCCACAACCCATTATTCTGTTCTGGATCTCAAACATGCTTTCTTTACTATTCCTTTGCACCCTTTATCCCAGCCTTTCTTTGCTTTCACTTGGACTGATCCTGACACCCATCAGGCTCAGCAAATTACCTAGGCTGTACTGCTGCAAGGCTTCATGGAAAGCCCCCATTACTTGAGTCAAGCTCAAATTTCTTCCTCATCCATTACCTATCTTGGCATAATTCTTCATAAAAACACACATGCTCTCACTGCTGATGGTGTCCAGCTAATTTCCCAAACCCCAACCCTTTCTACAAAACAACAACTCCTTTCCTTCCTAGGCATGGTTAGGTACTTCCACCTTTGGATACCTAGTTTTACCATCCTAACAAAACCATTATATAAACTCACAAAAGGAAACCTAGCTATCCCCATAGATTCTAAATCCTTTCCCCACTCCTCTTTCCATTCCTTGAAAACAGCTTTAGAGACTGCTCCCACACTAGCTCTCCCTGACTCATCCCAACCCTTATCATTACACACAGCCAAAGTGCAGGGCTGTGCAGTCAGAATTCTTACACAAGGACTGGGATTGCGCCCTGTAGCCTTTTTGTCCAAACAACTTGACCTTACTGTTTTAGGCTGGCCATCATGTCTCTGTGCAGCGGGCACCACGGCCCTAATACTTTTTGAGGCACTCAAAATCACAAACTATGCTCAACTCACTCTCTACAGTTCTTAAACTTCCAAAATCTATTTCCTTCCTCACACCTGATGCATATACTTTCTGCTCCCTGGCTCCTTCAGCTATACTCACTCTTTGTTGAGTCTCCCACAATTACCATTGTTCCTGGCCTGGACTTCAATCTGGCCTCCCACATTATTCCGGATACCACACCTGACCCCCATGACTGTATCTCTCTGATCCACCTGACATTCACTCCATTTCCTCATATTTCCTTCTTTCCTGTTCCCCATCCTGATCACACTTGGTTTATCAATGGCAGTTCCACCACGCCTAATCGCCACTCACCAGCAAAGGCATGCTATGCTATAATATCTTCCACATCTATCATTGAGGCTACCACTCTGCTCTCCTCCTCTACCTCTCAGCAAGCTGAACTCATTGCCTTGAGCCCTCACTCTTGCAAAGGGACTACACGTCAGTATTTATACTGACTCTAAATATGCCTTCCATATCCTGCACCACCATGCTGTTACATGGGCTGAAAGAGGTTTCCTCACTATGCAAGGATCCTCCATCATTAATGCCTCTTTAATAAAAACTCTTCTCAAGGCCACTTTACTTCCAAAGGAAGCTGGAGTCATTCACTGCAAGGGCCATCAAAAGGCATCAGATCCCTTGGCTCAGGGCAATACTTATGCTGATAAGGTAACTAAAGAAGCAGCTAGCATTCCAACTTCCTTCCCTCATGTCCAGTTTTTCTCCTTCTCATTGGTCACTCCCACCTACTCTCCCACTGAAACTTCCACCTATCAATCTCTTCCCACACAAGGCAAAGGGTTCCTAGACCAAGGAAAATATCTCCTTCCACCCTCACAGGCCCATTCTATTCTGTTGTCATTTCATAACCTCTTCCACATAGGTTACAAGCTGCTAGCCCACCTCTTAGAACCTTTCATTTCATTTCCATTGTGGAAATCTGTCCTCAAGGAAATCACTTCTCAGTGTTCCATCTGCTATTCTAATAACCCTCAGGGATTATTCAGGCCTCCTCCCTTCCCTACACATCAAGCTCGGGGTTTTGCCCCTGCCCAGGACTGGCAAATTTATTTACTCACATGCCCTGAGTCAAGAAACTAAAATACCTCTTGGTCTGGGTAGACATTTTCACTGAATGGGTAGAGGCCTTTCCCACAAGGTCTGAGAAGGCCTCCGCGGTCATTTCTTCCCTTCTGTCAGACATAATTCCTCGGTTTGGCCTTCCCACCTCTATACAGTTCGATAATGGACCAGCCATTATTAGACAAATCACCCAAGCAGTTTCTCAGGCTCTTGGTCTTCAGTGGAATCTTCATACCCCTTGCCATCCTCAATCTTCAGGAAAGGTAAAACGGACTAATGGTCTTTTAAAAACACACCTCACCAAGCTCAGCCTCCAACTTAAAAAAGACTGGACAATACTTTTACCACTTGCCCTTCTCAGAATTTAGGCCTGTCCTCGGGATGCTACAGGATACAGCTCATTTGAGCTCCTGTATGGATGCTCCTTTTTATTAGGCCCCAGTTTCATTCCAGACACCAGCCCAACTTGAACTACACCCCAAAGACTTGTCATCCCTACTATCTTCTGTCTAGTCATACTCCTATTCACCATTCTCAACTACTTGCAAATGCCCTGCCCTTGTTTACACTGTCAGTTTACACTTTTCCTTCAAACCATCATAACTGGTATCTCTTGGTTTTACCTCAAAGCGCCACGCTTAAGTCTCTCTTAAAGTGGATAAATGATCTTTACTGACAGGGTACACTCCAATACTTTCACCCTGATGAAGTCCTATTCTTTACTTTTATACTCACTCTTATTCTTGTTCCCGTTCTTATACCACCCTCTACCTCTCCCCAGCTAACTCCACCACACTATCAACCTCACTCACTCTCTCCTAGCTGTTTCTAATCCTTCTTTAACAAACAATTGCTGGCTTTGCATTTCTCTTTTCTCCAAAATCGCCAAGGCCTTGACTTACTCACTGCTAATAGGGACTCTGTATATTTTTAAATGAAGTGTTGTTTTTACCTAAATCAATCTGGCCTGGTGTATGACAACATAGAAACACTCAAGGATAGAGCCCAAAAAAACTCACCAACCAAGCAAGTAATTATGCTGAACCCCCTTGGGCACTCTCTAATTGGATGTCCTGGGTCCTCCCAATTCTTAGTCCTTTAATACCTGTTTTTCTCCTTCTCTTATTCAGACCTTGTATCTTCTGTTTAGTTTCTCAATTCATGTAAAACCGTATCCAGGCCATCACCAATCATTCTATGACAAATGTTTCTTCTAATAACCCCACAATATCACCCCTTAACACAAAATCTTCCTTCAGCTTAATTTCTCCCATTCTAGGTTCCCACACTGCCCCTAATCCCGCTCGAAGCAGCCCTAAGAAACATCACCCATTATCTCTCCATACTACCCCCCCAAAATTTTCGCTGCCCCAACACTTCAACACTATTTTATGTTATTTTTCTTATTAATATAAGAAGATAGGAATGTCAGGCCTCTGAGCCCAAGCTAAGCCATCATATCCCCTGTGGCCTGCACATATACATCCAGATGGCCTGAAGCAAGTGAAGAATCACAGAAGTGAAAATGGCCAGTTCCTGCCTTAACTGATGACATTTCACCACTGTGATTTGTTCCTGCCCCACTTTGACTGAGCGATTAACCTTGTGAAATTTCTTTCCTGGCTTAGAAGCTCCCCCACTGAGCACCTTGGGACCCCCACCCCTGCCCACCAGAGAACCCCCTTTGACTGTAATTTTCCACTACTCACCCAAATCCTGTAAAACAGCCCCACCCCTATCTTCCTTTGCTGACTCTCTTTTCGGACTCAGCCCGCCTACACCCAGGTGACTAGAAAGCTTTATTGCTCACACAAAGCCTGTTTGGTGGTCTCTTCACATGGACGCATGTGACAGTTACAAGTTAACATAGAGGTAGATAAAGTAAATAAAATTACTGAGAACAGAATGTGATGACACACAGTTTGAAGAAGTGGCAGGGGATAAGAATCACAGCAGAAATACAAGCATTGAGGCCAGCCAGAAAGCTAATGGTGTTTTGGTCGATTTGTAGGCAAAAAAAAACCCAGCCCTCACTTTTTGATGTATTTAGGGGAGTTAAAAGGATTAAACACAATTCTTGCCCTCAAAGAGCTTTAGGAATGTTGAAAAGTCTCAGAGAAAACAAGTAGTTGAATTTAAGGAGGGCCAAGAGGTGGAAGAGCAGCTCTGGATCTTTGCTTGAACTTTTCTGAAATATGTTAAAAGCATTATTAAAAAAAAAAAAAAAAAAAAGGGCAAGTCCATATGGCCACAGCCAAGTATGAACTTTTAAAAAGTTATCTATTATGACAGATGTTAGAATCATGGTATCTTTAAGAAAGGGGAATGAGGAAGCCTTTTGGAGTGCTAGAAATTTCTTGATCTAGGTTTTGGGTTTTATGATTGTAGTCATCAATGTGTAAGTTATATAACTTTTAGAAATTGCTATAGATTTTTTAAAGTACCTTTTAAAGACTATTTGGACAACTCTTTGAGGACTTTTGCTTATTAAATGGATACTTAGGTTTATAATTTATATTTAAAATTCATCCTTGAATATGGAGTAAATAATTTTAATTCTTTTTATTGTATCAACTCATATTCACATATGTTTGGTTAGTGATGTGACAAACCAGCTTTTAATCTTTGAGGTAGCTCTACACATGGGAAGATGCCCTTTGGTCACAATGTTTTCATCTTGTGCTTTCTTTTCAAACACAAGCTGTTCTGCTAAGCAGGAAACAACTGGCTCCTTGGCATCTATAGACAACACTATTCTCAGGACTTGACAAACTACACTATGCAGGGAGCTCAGTCTATTCCTTTAGAGCAATTGTTTCCATTTTGTATCATGCCAAAATCATTCAAAAGTAGTATAGAAAGTTCTATCTCGTGCTGAGAACACTCTGAGGTTTTGATCAGATGATTTCTGTTGTTTTTACTGAGCTATATTCCCTAAATGTGTAAGAAAAAAGAAACATAACCATTTTACCTTATTAAAAAGAACATAATTAATAAGAACATATGCAGCATATTTACCACCTAACCAAAATATGATTAACACATGGCAGAAAAAAACTCTTGGGTTTAAAAATAGCTTTATTTAGCATACCAAAAACACAGAAATATAAGAAAGACCCTACCTAGTATAAACATAAAAAGTTAAATACCATAATTTAATGTAAACCAAGCATCTTAAAATGTGAAATATTATAATAAAATACATACTATTTACACAGAACCAAGTTAAAGCTACCTCCACAGTTACTGGATCAGATCATCAATCTTGAAGTCATCATTAAAAATGAAACAAACACAACATCTCTATCTGTACTGGTCAATAGGAAAAGAAGAAATCATTATATTTACTTTAAGGAAGTATAATTTGTTGTGACATTTAGAGCAGGGAGGCAGAAAGTGTCAATTCTAGGATTCCAGACACAACTACTGCACATGCAGACGTGTAAACCATTCCACAGGAAGACCATTGAGCCTATTCTTTTATTTAAATGCAAACTGGTTGATTCAATTCAGTTACTCCTTAAGAAAGGTACTAAATATATTCTGTAAAAATAAACTTTTAAAAAACAATCAAAGGTGAATGTAATATCAATCAGGTAAGAAAAGCAAAAGCATAAAAAATATATATTATTCCAAACAAACCCCTTAATTTTAACAAATGCTAAGAAACTCAGTTTATAAAACCAGATGGGGTAGCAAAAGGGATTTTAAAAAATATAAAAGCCAAATCAAACTCAAACCAAACAAACAAACCTAAGATAATGTTTCTTGAAGACAGTGGTATTTTGTTTATCCTATCATTATCATGCAGCAGCCACCATGAGATCTATGGCTGATAAAGCTGTTACTGTGAAGTAGTATGTTATTTGACCAACAGTCTAAAAAGCTATAGTCATTGATCAGTTTAAGCGTTTGGCTTTTTGGCTTCAAACATCAACATTCATTCTGATACTGCAATTCAGGTGTCTCTAAAAGGCAGCATTATATCCAATATCAGGAGTTTAAAATGTAAAATAAAGTTGCAAGAAATCACACTTAGTAACAGAATATCCTGCTCCTATGTCTAATCCTGTAGCTCTAAAACTTTTGGTCTCTGGACCCCTTTATTCCCTTAACATTTATTGAGGATCTGGATGCCAAAGTGCTTTTGTTCATGAGGTTTATATCTATCAATATTTACCATACTAAAAAAAACTGAAAAATTTTAAAGTATTAATTTATTTAAACATAATAAACCCATTACATGCTAACACAAATAACATTTTATGAAAAATAGCCATATTTTCAAAAACAGAAAAAGATTTGTGAGAAGATGGCAATGTTTTACATTTGCAACACTTTTTTTGAGATAGAGTGAAAAGCTAACGTCTTCACATTATAATAAAAATATTTTGATCTCATAGTCCCCCCTGAAAGGCTCTCAAGGAACCCAGGGGTCCACGGGCGATGCTTTGACAACTGCTGATCTAATCTAAAGCCTGACATTAAAGACAAAAAAATGTCCACACAAAAGGTGTCTTAATTTTCATTTAAAAATAAACAAAAAAATACCCCACACATACATACACAGTTCACTGGGTCAAACACTTCTACCTTTAGCTTTAAATAGAAGCCAAAGATTGATGTGTGCTCATGGCAAAACTAAAAATGCCATTTCTGAGACCAGGGTCAAGATATAATCAATCATTTTTAGTCCATGAAAGCTGCTAAACCTATTAACTAAGCACACATGCCTTAGTTCCCTTTCCAACATTTGCTTAAACCTGTTTGTGCTGTGTGGGCTATCATCTTTCAGTTGGCACATTTTCAGAATAGACCAGAGCATGCCAGGGATTCTCTAACAGCCCACACACTCAGATTAGGAATACGTTACCCATTTATGGGGCAGCCTGCTCTATTTCTCACTGCGTGAAAGATCTCATACAATTTAGGAAAACGGGAAAATTATCCTTGAAGCACAATAATAATAACATTACGAACTTAGTATAGATAGCTCTTCACATTTTACAAATTTCTTACATATACACCATCTCATTTGATCCTTGTAAAGATGATATTATCCCCATTTTAGAGTTGAGGAGGTTGAGGGTCAGATATGGTTCTTGCTCAAGGTACAGTGGTGGCAAGTATGTGATGGAGGAGATCTGAGTTCAGGTCATCTGACTCCTACTTCAGGTTTCCCCTCAGTGTTACTCCTTCCTTTGGTTCCAGGGCAGGACTGGGGGAGGCGTCCGTAGGGATGGAGCTGGAAGCAGCAGGAAATGACACACCTGAAGCCTATATTCCTTCTGCCTGCCTCATCAATCATTTCATCCAACGCTGAAAAGGTTTGGAAGTGGTACAAACATTTCCCTTAACTGACCTAATGAATTTGCCATCAGTGCATACAAAATGAAACTTTATGATACAACTGTCTTGTTTTCTTTTATTTCTCAGCCAGCTTATGTTGGCAACCCATTGACAGCCTGTTCTCTCTGCTCCAAGAAAAAAGTAAAAACCCTACAGTTAAAAAAATACCTGATGAAAATACAAAAGGAAGTCGCAACAATGATGAGATCTGTGTGGGGCTATTACTAGATTTATTGTGAACCTAGCATAACACGGACTTTGCAATCTTCTTATACCAATTGGAGAGCAATATAAAAATCACAGTTCATAATTTAATGGAAAATTACCTCTTAACAATCTTGAGGCAAAGACATCAGCCTATATAAAAATATTAAGAAAATAATTTCAAAAATTTTATTTTAACTAAACTCTTAAGGGCTTGAAAATTCTGTGGCAGTAGGAGAGAGTGTAGAACATACAGTAAAAGGCAATAAAACAGTGAGAACAATTTTACCATTCATGAGTAAAGGAGTAATGGGTATCTACTGCCTATCATTAATCCACACATATATCCATTTTAGAAATTACTTCATTGCCTGGAAATCTGTCTCATCAAGATGTTAATATACACCACAGGAGATATTCAAGATGCTAAGAAAACACTGTTTAATTTTGGAAGTCGGGGGGGAGTGGTCAACCAAAAAGAAAATCCCTATTACAAAACAAGCGGAATGCTACCAAAGACCTTATTGCTATCTGCTGTAAGCAAGTTGTCAGTAGCTTACGCATTATTGCTCACACACACTCTTTCTCTTTCTAACATCAAGAATGAGTATGTGTAATTTTTTTCTTTTTAAGGTAGATGAAGAATTATCAAGTTAACAAAAGCCAGTCAGAATTAGAAAACATGCTAAGTATATCCAGTTTGCAAAAATCTACAGCATGTCACTGGCTATTACACAAATTCTTGGTACCCTTGTTTTGCAATTTTGGTGAGTAATGCTCTCTTTCCAGGTGATTTAGGTAGTTAATGGATTTAATGGATTTTTAAGACAGTTTTACATATACTGTGTTGATACATACATATGTATATATGCCTATACACACATATATACACTTACATGTATGTCTCATCACATCACAGAAAGACCCCATTAGTATGTTTTCCCTCTTCATATATTTCCCCTAGCAAAAATGAGCATGGATAATGATTCTATAACAAGAAACAAAACTAAAGAAAACAAAACCAGAAAGTATGAAGTGGTATGCTGTAAGAGTCCAATAAAATAAGTCAATGAACATTTATGTAGTGGTAAAGTGCTAGAAAGTTCTTTCATTAGTATTTTAAAAATGATTAGAGTAAAAAGAAGTTTGCAGCTTCATTTGATGGTGGTGACCACAGGCACCATAGGAATGGCACTGGCTGAGTTGGAGTTGACTATGTCCTCATACTCCGGGGGTGGGTCTAAATGAGGTTCTGTTTCACTCCTCTGCAGGTTCACCTGGCCAGTGGCTTCCTCATAGGTTGGTGGGGGATCACAATTGGACAGGCGAGTAGAGACGGAATCTGAGCGCCCAACTACGTATCCCAGAAAGCCTGGAGACAATCCACTGCTGTCAAACACTTCATCTGGTGGGGGGGGTGGGGTGATAATATTAAGGTGCTGAGGGAAAGGAATGTGGCCTTCAGTCACTGTCTGTCTACGAGTTTTGTTTCTTAGGAAGCATCTCCAGATTAGGAAAATGACAAGGAGGATAATGAAGAGGCCAAAGATTAATGGAAAGGTAAGGTAAAATTGAAACCAGTCACTTCCTCGGTTACTCTCCCCTTGTTGCGCTTTTGTGTAGGTGCTCCAAAACTCCTTCTGAAAATACAATACAAAATAAATAGAAAATCAGTATGAATAAAAGATGGAAAATACCAGATGAATAAATGTCTGGGTTCAATGAACATAATGAACAAAAACCCAAAACCAAATTTGCTGAATCAAAGGACCTACAGTCTATATTTTCCACGTGACAAGAAATTACAAATACATTATTGTACTCATTCTGGATCCTCCCTAAAATGGTCAATCAGAATCCAAGAGTGTTTTTTAAGACTTGGAGTTATTTATATTTTCAGCTATGACACTTTAGAGGGAAAAATAAGTAATGAGCGTTTTCCCCTTTACTAATTATACCAAATAATTTACTGTTAAAATACGTTAAATATCATCGCTCTCCATATCCAATTACAAGATTCTCATCTCATGATCCCTATAATCATTAACAGTATGTACACGTTTAGGCTGTTGTAATCTTTCAGTGCTCAAACACTCCAGAAACACCTTGTTTTCTAATGGTTCTGTTTGGGGTTTCTTGCTACCAGACATTCCTCCTCAGCTCCCTCTCCACCCCCAGAGTTTAGTACACAGATGGTGACTGAAGGTCAAAATTACATATTGTTCCTAGGAGAGACCTCAGGCTAGTGAAGAAACTGCATTAGGTTACTTCTAAACCTGGACCTTAATCCCAAATGAAAAGTAATCCAGTAGTTCAAGACTTTACCGTATGTAGGGGGAAGTATTTAAAAGATAAAAAAGAAACTTGACCCAATTACTAGTTATGAAACCTGGGCAAGTTACTCCTTTCAGCCTCAGTTTCCTCACTTGTAAAATGGTATAATACAAACCTACCTGATAGGTTGCCTGTGCATTAAGTGAGATAACATTTATAACACATCTAATTAAGTCCCTGGCATATAAATACTCAATACATATTAGTGATTATAATTAATTTTATATATTATAATCGAATCTCTGCTTCAAAATGACTGATTACCTATCCTTTACTTTGATACAAAGATCACCCACAATTGCAATGCTATTGACTCCATTTATCAAAGTGCTTTTCTCACAGTCATATTTATTCGCAGGTATTACGGGTCACTAATAATATTTGAGGCCGGGCACGGTGGCTCAAGCCTGTAATCCCAGCACTTTGGGAGGCCGAGATGGGTGGATCACGAAGTCAGGAGATCAAGACCATCCTGGCTAACATGGTGAAACCCCATCTCTACTAAAAATACAAAAAACTAGCCGGGCGAGGTGGTGGGCGCCTGTAGTCCCAGTTACTCGGGAGGCTGAGGCGGGAGAATGGCGTGAACGCGGGAGAATGGCGTGAACCCGGGAGGCGGAGCTTGCAGTGAGCTGAGATCCGGCCACTGCACTCCAGCCTGGGCGACAGAGCGAGACTCCGTCTCAAAAATAATAATAATAATAATAATAATAATAATAATAATAATATTTGAAATGTCTTCCATTTCATATTATTTAATTATCTGGCGTCAAGGGAGGGAGCCCTTGGAATGCAAATTGGAAAAAGAAGAGCTGGGGAGAGGAGTTAGCTCACTACACGAATGGACAAATGGAGTTGGATTACACCTGGAATTCTGAACTCAGATGTCCCATGGGGGCATGGAATTTAGATAAAACACCAAATCTGGTCCAAACTAATACTATGGGCACTAAAGCTGCTTGTTTTATAGTCATACATTTTACTTCACTTAGTCATATAACCTTTTAAAGAACCCTGTGGTCATAATAATGACTCCTGAATGAGATCTCTAAGGTACATTATTACTCCAACATTCTATAATTCTAAGAGGAACTGGACATGTTGTAAGAAATATTGTATGATTTACTAAAGGCTGTACAGGTTCGCAATGAATTTCACCTAAAAATCCAGATGAAAATATGCAAGATCCAATACTTTAAAAAGCCCAAAGAAGAAAAAGTAGAGTCTAGATACAGCAATCATCTCAGGGTAATATGTAATAGCTGAAATTGTCAAAGGACTCATTTGTTTCACTAATGTGGAAATATATTCACAGGTAAAAACTATTAAATATAGATATATGAAGACTTTTTACACAATAAATTTGCTCCTAAAATTGCACATCATTAACTTTTTATATAACTGTCACTTTTAGGATTGAAAAAAGTTAATTGGGCCGGGCGCGGTGGCTCAAGCCTGTAATCCCAGCACTTTGGGAGGCCGAGACGGGCGGATCACGAGGTCAGGAGATCGAGACCATCCTGGCTAACACGGTGAAACCCCGTCTCTACTAAGAAATACAAAAAACTAGCCAGGCGAGGTGGCGGGCGCCTGTAGTCCCAGCTACTCGGGAGGCTGAGGCCGGAGAATGGCTTGAACCCGGGAGGCGGAGCTTGCAGTGAGCTGAGATCCGGCCACTGCACTCCAGCCTGGGCTACAGAGCGAGACTCCGTCTCAAAAAAAAAAAAAAAAAGAAAAAAGAAAAAAAAAGAAAAAAGTTAATTGTATAAAACTTCACTCATGTAAAAACAGCAAAAATGGGGCCGGGTGTGGTGGCTCATGCTTGTAATCTCAGCACTTTGGGAGGCTGAGGCAGGCGGATCAACTGAGGTCAAGAGTTCAAGACCAGCCTGACCAACATGGAGAAACCTGGTCTCTACTAAAAATACAAAATTAGCCAGGCACGGTGGCGCATGCCTGTAGTTGCAGCTACTCGGGAGGCTGAGGCAGGAGAACTGCTTGAAACTGGGAGGCAGAGGTTGCGGGTGAGCTGAGATTGCGTCATTGCATTCCAGCCTGGGCAACAAGAGCGAAACTCTGTCTCAACAAAACAAAAACAGCAAAAATGAAAACAAATCACTTGTAGTTCCATCATAAAGATGTAAGCAGTATTAACATTTAGGTTTACATCATTTAAAAAATTGCTTTACATCTCTTTCTCCTGTACACTTGCCAATCACAGTTGCACTCCTAAAAAACAACAGACTCTTTTACAAATTTGGAATCAAACTGCACCAAATAAAATAAAATAAACTTATCAAGTATCTGATCCATAGTAAATTTTCCTTTATCTGCAGGTGAGACTTTAACCTCTCTCTTCCTAGTCTCTCAGGTCACCACTTCCTTTTACTCTATTTCAATTTATCCAAAAATACCAATAAATATATGTGATTTAAATAATTATATGATGCTAATCTTAGAAAAATATAATAAAATATGGCTCTTTTATATTGTCCACATTACTTTGGAATACCCAAGGATTAATCTACATGAATCTTTTTTGCACGCTTGCTTGCATAATTCAATTTCTCTGTTTTTTGGCATTCTGGGAAATAAAAAAATTTTAGTCTAATTCTTTCCACTTTGGAAAAAACTTACAGAAAAATAATCGGGCATTTATTTTCAATGGATAAAAACAAAGCTTAGGCAAAAACTGAATGAGTAAACCAGATTTTAATTTTAAACTTACTTAATCCTTAGCACATAAAATACTGTAGGCTCTGTTATCATCCTCACTTTGCAGATGAGGAAATGGAGGCTCAGAGAGGTTACATAATGATAAAGTCAAGGTCATTTAACATCTAAACATTGGAGCTGGGATTTCAACCTAAGAGGTCTGCCACCAGAGCAAACCAATAAGCAATCTGCCTTGATGTATAAGTAATTTGGAATCAGTTTGGCTACTTTCCTAAAATTCAGTCTTCCATCATTTTCAATGTGTAGTCAAAAGCAAGCTGCCTCATTTTACAGATTAAATGCTTTCAACTAAGTTAACAATGATCTAAATAAAAACACAATGACAGATTTATTTGGAAAAGAGACTGATATGTCCTTGAGGCCAGAGGGTCAGAAGAAAATTCATGTGAAAACAGCTGTAATAATTATCATTCAAACAAATAATTTCAAAGTATGTTTCTGTAAGCTATTTATACAGTTCTTTTTCTTTTCAAATCAGCAGTAGATTTAGAATAAGCAAATGATTTCAAGACTTGGTAGAGCAGTGCTTTAGAAGGATTTAACATTAGTGGCAGGCAATAATGTGGCACAAACGTGTGTGCCTAAACAAGAATTACTATCATAATTGAATCATACTTTTATAGCAATCTTAAGCATGATGTAAAAGAGTGAATGAAGAAAAGAGTCATTATAGGGACTCTATAGTTTCAGCTCAGGAAAAAATTAAACAAGTGATAAACACAATCTGGAGCTGCCAGAGAGGTCCGACAACCGTTTCAGAGGGAAGAGTCGCAAGAGGTAGACGTTTCATCCTGTAAGCTGAGTGCTAGAACAAAATGCAGCAGGTGGAAGATTCTTACCAAGAATATTTGTTTTCCTTTTATAAAATGTGTGCTTTTTTGTTTTGAATGTTCTCATTGCCATTTACGAACAGAATTTGAGTGACTCAAGGCCTGACCTCAAGGCTTTCATAATTGGAAAGATAGTAGAGTGGGGCATGTTTTGCAATCTGATCAATCAGCTCAGAACCTACATAAAAAAGTTGGGAAGTGGATGATTTTCCCAGTGAGTTTGTATTGATGAGGAGGGCCTAGCAGCATTTATATACAGCTCTCCTACAGCTTCTCCCTATCCTTGAAAGAGAATGCCATTAAAGGGGAGGAAGGACCTTAGGAGACGAGGGACTAAAAACCAATCCCAACTCCAAAAGCTGCCTTGTTGAGAGTAGAAGGCAGAAATACACCCAACTTGGAAAATCCAAGCAAGTGTAGTCCAACGTTTTAAGATTCCTTACCAAAAGTGATACTCTAGGGAAAATGGCCGGACTTACAAGTCACTTAACATCTTTGGGTCAATTTCTTGGTCTCTAAGGTAGTTACATGTATATCTAAGCTATGAAAAAGTAGAAAAGGCAATTTTTAAATTGATACATAATGCGGAGGTGTGGTAGCACAAACCTGTACCCTCAGCTACTTCAGAGGCTGAGGTGTGAGGGTCCCTTGAACCCAGGAGTTAGAGACAAACCTGGAAAACATAGGGAGATTCCAGCTCTTTAAAAAGTATCTTAAAAGATATGTTTTGTATTCTTTTGTCAAAAAGTAAGGTATTATCTTGAAAACTGTCAGTAGAAGATGGACAAGTTACTGGGAAACAATATTATGCTGGACATAATAAGCATCAATTCAATTGACTACCAGTTGAAGATGATATGGCTGGGGGATGGAGAAGACCAAAGGTTGGTGGCATGCTGTTTCAATTAATTATGGGCACTATATTTTGCAAGGTGGCACACAGGTTACATAAAGAAAATTCTCATAATTTAGATGGAATTATTTGGAAATGGTTATGGTTTGGATTCAGGACACTTGAATGGAACTGAAGCAGAATAGGGTCTGGAGATAAGGAACTTTCACTTGAGCCTGTGACTGGTCACAGGCCAAGTCTTCATTTGCATAGGGTGTAACTCCACTTCAGCCTTCAATTGGTTGCAGGACAAGTCTTCATTTGCACAGGGTATAACTTCACTTCAGTCTCTGACTGGTCACAGGTCAGGTGTTCATTTACACAGGGTGTAACCAATAGGAAACCTCTAAAGGGTACTTAAAACCCAGAAGATTTTGCAACCGGTGCTCTTTAGCCACCTGTTTCTTCAACTCCTGCTCTGTGGAGCGTACTTTTGCTTCGATACATCTATGCTTTTGTTGCTTCATTCTTTTGTTGCTTTGTTTGTGTGTTTTGTCCAATCCTCTGCTCAACACATCAAGAACCTGGATGACACATCAAGACCCTACAATGGTAACGGAACCAAAGAAGTGGGGGGATTGGTACCTGTCCTGGTGTAATAAGCAAAAGGAGGAATCCCAAGTCCCAGAATATCACTAGTGACCAGTCTGTAAATTGACTGCTGAAAACTCATTCTTTTATGTCGTTAAGGAGAGAGACTAAGGTGCAGGATCCTGTGAATTATGTTACTATTTGGTATATATACATGCATGTGTACTTCTCCATAAAACAAAAGTTTGTAAGTGCTATGGTTTGGATGTGGTTTCTTCTTGCTAAAACTCATGTTGGTGTTGAACGTATCCAGGGATTTCGAAAGACATTATTGTTATGGCAAGCCAGACTTAAAAGTAATCGTCCTAGCTACTACATGTTTCCAAGATTTTTGCAACATATTGAAGAGAATATTATTAATGAAAACATTTTGAAAGAAATAAAATTAGAGATATTGTTGCATCTCACTTCTCTATCTCAAACTTGTAGCCATTTCTTTCCAGAAGAAAAATTTGAAACATTAAGGGAAAACAGTTGGGTAAAAGATGCATTTGCTTTTTGAAACCCTGAATCAATAATTGAGCTAAACTTGGTACCTGAAGAAGAGAATGAATTATTGCAGCTTAGTTCTTCATATACTTTGAAGAATGATTATGAGACCTTAAGTTTATCAGCATTTTTATGCTGGTTGAGATAGAATTGGTGGGGATTACCACAGAAAGCTATCACAACAAAACCTGTCTCCAGTCTTCAGCCTGTGTGTGGGACAGCAAAATCAGCCATGTACCCTCCTGAGTTCTGGTGGCACCTGACAACCAAACCAGGTTCTAAGGGTTTTCCCACCTCTGTATGCAGGGTGACATGATGGGTAGAAATGCAGCGCTAATGTATACAGTGAAGTCTTTCCCCCAAAGCATAAATAATACAAAGGATCTTAGAAGTGAGTGGAGGGTGATGATGGTGATTATGGTGGTAACTCACAGCTACCACATAATGTATTTATACCATGCCAGGCACTGCTGTAAGTGATTTACATACATTAACTTATTTAATCTCAGCAACCCAATGAGGTTGATGCTTTTGTTATCTCTATTTTATATATGAAGAAACTGAGGCACAAAAAATTTAATGACTTGAGCAAGTCAAGATGAATGGCTAAGCTGGGATTTGAACCCAGGCAATCTGAAGTTAAGAAACCACTATAGCAAACTGTCTCTCCAAAGTATGAAAGTAAGAGGAATTCTTTTAAAAATGTAAACAGTCATAAAGAGATGCTCACTTTGTTCTTCCTCATATCTAGGAGAGAAAATATATATATGATCTGAGACAAAGTCAGGGAGGGGAAAGATCCTCAAATCAGGCAGACAAAGAAATACAGTGAGAGGACCAAGTTAGACTTAGAATAGTAAAGGGGCAAAAATACCTTCTGGAAACTTCAATGACCATAATCCTCCTTTTTAAGAAAGTGTTAAAGTACAGTTATGAAATAAGGTAATTATTGCATCGCTAAACTTGTTCATATTTTACTACTCTTCAAACCAGTTAGCTTTAAAAAGACTCGAGCTACACATGTAACTTTGAATACTGCATACAAAACCTGTAATTTTTATCTTTTATATAATAATCTACATGTAGCACTGAAGGAACAAAATGTTTCGAGTAGTTTTTCAGAAACATGCATAATCTAAGGTTTACATACTAATTTCATCTGTTTAGGTAGAGAATAGGCCAAAAGATATGGCAGAGTTGTGAAAGAAGAGAGAGAAAAAAAACGTAGGCTTACATCACTAACATTTCTCTAAGGAATCTTTTTCTTACTGGGAGATAATTTCATTCTATCCATAGCCATAAGACAAGATAACAGAACTCTTCTCCACATCTAGAAAGGAGAAACCAGAGGTCACACTGACATCAGGACAAGCTGATTTGAAAATACACTGGGAGTGGACACTGGGGGCCATGGTCTGCAATAAGGTAATGGTCAGGTGGGACCAGAAACTCTCTGGGTGTTCAAACATCTCAACTATCCCCTAAATGTTAGCTGCCCTGAGCTTGGGGATGGATTTGTCACACTCTCTCTTACACTCTTTTTCTGGTGAGCTCATCTAATCACATGACTTCAATACCATCTATAATGTCTCCCTTATGTATATTTCCAAAGCTGACATTCATTTTTCCATCTACTTGATTGACGTTTCCATTTGGATATATAATAAGGAGCTAAGATTTCACATGACATGTATTCCCCAACCCTCTACCCTAGGTGTCCCCACTGCAAATGTCCTGAGGTTAATAATAGCACCATCAACCCAGGTGCTCAAGATCAAACACTAGAATTTATTGTTCTCATCTCCCAGTCCTCACCTTCTGTCCATGAGCAAAACTTGTCACCTTGTCCAAAATCCATCTGGAACTAGTGAATCTCTCTTCATTTCCTCAGCCTCTATCACAGTTCAAGCCACCCTAGGCTCTCACCTGGATCAGCTACAATGGCTCTACCTGTTCTGCACCTTCAACTCTCCCCAACCCCTCTACATTCTTCAAAGCAGCCAGTCACTGGCTTAACAGTTGGGGGTATCTAATCTACTTTCTATTCATATCACAAATTTGACCTCCAACTTTGACCTTATATTTTTCAGTCCTTCTACTGAGGTATATTTTTTCCGTATTAGTTTATTGGAAGAAATGACACAATTGAAAGAATAAAAACAGGAGTAGAGGATTTGTAAGGGCAATATGCAGGAAATCACCCCCATATCTGTGGGGAAGTCAACCTAAGGCTCAGTCCCATTATCACTGTCACTCTGGGTGAGCTTGCCAAAGAGGTACTCTGCCTTGCTGTCATCCAGAGCCCCCATCTCGCTGTCTAGAAACAAGAAAATTTATCATTTGCTTATTTTTTTAAAAAGTGCTCATGATGTTCATGAAAAGTTGAAGACCCCCTTTATTTTAATCCCTGCCCAATCCCACTCCCTTCACTTCTTCCCCAGAGGCAGCCACTAGGACGAATTCCATACCATGTTTTACACTGTACCATGCACATGTACCCACAGATACCATGGCCCAAGACTGCCCACCCCACCTGACCCCGCCCACCCCATCCATCTCACCTCACCCCACCCCATCCCACATGCCCTCAGAGTTTATAAGGGGAAGACTGATGTGTTTTCCAGAGGCCCATAGAATACTTTCCCCTCCACCCCCGCAGATCCTGAGCTGCATGCAGATGGGACAGGGCTGGGTGGAGAGACTGCTGGATACCCACTTTAAACCTGCATGGGGATGTGTCGATTCCTAAAAGGTGAGAGTGTTGCAGGCACGCATCAGCTGGACACCTTTATTGCTTTGAGAACAGATAATTTTATTGCCAATAATGATAACACTGAAAGGAGAAAAACTGAAGAGAACGTTCTGAAAGGGCAACATGCACACCCCGCCTGGTGGCCTGACCCAGAGAAAGCACACTGTGGCTGTGGGGCCCATTTTGGCTCAGGTGTCTTCCTCGCTGCCGCCCAGAGTGAGCTTGTGAAACAGGTACTCTGCCAGGCCTGCTTCTGGGGCCCACGTCTTGCACAGGTTGCTCAGGTAATCACCCAGCTCTCTGATGGCCTTGACCTGCTGGTTCAGGAAGTGGCTCTCCAGGAAGTCACACAGCTGGGGGTCACCTTTCCCCATGGTCAGCTGGTGCAGCTCCAGGAGGCTCTGGTTGACACTCTTCTCCAAGTGGAAGGCGCACTCCATGGCCTCGAGCCTGCTCTCCGTCTTGACGCTCTGACTTCCTGATGTAGTGAAAGCAGATGCAGCCAGCGTGCTGTTTCTGCAGCCTCATCAGCTCCTGGGCGTGCTCCCTCTTCTTGTGCAACTGGCGCAGGAAGTAGCGGCCAAAGTGCTCCAGGGCCGCGTCATCCCAGTCGAAGTAGAAGAAGGCCACGGACAGGTACACGTTGGAGGCATGGAATCCCAGGTTGATGTGGTTGTTGACAGCGGCCTCGCAGTTGGGGTGGTAGTTCTGATGCACCTGCAACATTGGGGTGGTGGCCATGGCAGGCACCTTGGGGCGTGGTGAGCAGGCAGGCGCGAGCTGTGGTGGTAGTGGTTGGCTGAAGGCCGATGGCTAATGGCGGAAAGGGCCAGAAGTGGGTATTTGGGTCCATTATTGGGGGAGGGGTGCATTCCTTTTCAGTGGAAGTGGGCAGGAAGGAGAATGAGCACTACGTTCCGTGTGCAACCCAGTGAACTCTGCACTGTCTAACCTGTGTCCAATTTTTAGCTTTGCAGTAACATTTCTAATGTCCAAGGACTTTCTGTTATCCCTTAATTGGTCCCCTCTGTAAGAGCTTCTTCTCATTTTATAAACCTATTGTTTTCTTAAATTCTGAGAATATCAATTTAATATTTTTGGTAACATTCTCTTCTGTTTCCCGTATTATAGCTCCTTCCAGATTTAGTTCTGTTTTGTCTAGAGTTTGCCTTGAGTTTAAATATTTTAAAATAGATGGCCAGGCATGGTATCTCACACCTATAAATTCCAGCACTTTGGGACGCCAAGGTAGGAGGATCACTTGAGTCCAGGAGTTCGAGACCAGCCTAGGCAACATGATGGGACCTTGTCTGCATACAGATTTTTTTTTTTTTTAATTAGCCAGGCATGGTGGCATGCACCTGTGGTCCCCAGCTACTTGGGAGGCTGAGATGGGAGGATCACTTGAGCACAGAAAGTTGAGGCTGCAATGAGCCATTTTCACAGCTGCACTCCAGCCTTGGCAACAGAACAAGACCCTGTCTCAATTTTAAAACAATAATAACAATAAAATAGAAAACAGCAAGTGGAATGCAACAGTTTTAACGAAAAACCAATATAAAACCTAGGTTAATAGGGAACTATAATTTTTATTAATTTATCCCATTTTTCTTAATACCCTCCTGTATCTTTATAATCTGTCTTTCAAAGTAATAAAAATGAATCTCTGTAGCATTGAAAATTTTCAGTAACTTTAGATAGAACTACTTCTTTATCATCTCCTCTACCTTGTCAAACATTACTCTAGACTTATAATGAAACCTCATCAGTTTCTTTAACATAAAGGTAGCTGCCTTGAACTTAATCTCAGTATCAAACCAAAAAAGTTCAAAATTGTCTGTTTAAAAGTTCAGATTGCCACTTCCCAGATAACAGGAAATCAGCCTCCTCTTATACTCCTCCCAAATTGGCCTAATTATATTGTAGGTTCCATTAGGTTTTCTTCTCTTCAAGATATTCTGTCTTAGGCTGCAAGTGTGTCAGCTACATGGTATGATGCTGATGAATATTGGCTTAAGAATCAAAAGCCCAAGTTCCAATTCCATTCAGAAGCTAGAAGTATCACTGGTCTTTTGGACACTTAAAATATTGGTCTAAAGATGGAAAGAATATCACCTGCTTTGTCCATCCCAAAGGACATTGTTCTGAAGAATTTTTAATTAGTAGAGGTCAGGCACGGTGGCTCCTGCCTGTAACCCCAGCACTTTGGGAGGTGGAGGCAGGCGGATCACTTGAGGTCAGGAGTTCGAGACCAGCCTGGCCAACATGGTGAAACCCCGATTCTACCAAGAATACAAAAATTAGCTGGGCATGGTGGCAGGCACCTGTAGTCCCAGCTACTCAGGAGGCTGAGGCAGGAGAATCATGTAAATCCAGGAGGCGAAGGCTGCAATAAGCCAACATTGCATCATTGCACTCCAGCCTGGGCGACAGAGTGAGTGAGACTCCCTCTCAAAAAAAAAAAAAAAAAGAAAAAAAAAGAAAAAAGAAAAAGAATTTTTAAAGCAGTAGAAATTAAAACAAAGGCTAAGGCTAAGAATAGGTACCAGATACCACTTTTTCTGTTTCTATCATATCTAAGCTTGAATAAGTACCATGTCATGTGTCTTTACTACTGGCCCAGTAAGGACGGGCACAAGAAGCCTGAAGGTAAATTGTTTCATTGTAAAGCCCCTGTCATAACTATCATTAATTAAATTGAGAGGGCACTGTGTTCAATTGCGGGCGGGCAGGGGGAGGGAATGAGGAAGATAGAAACAGAAGGCCTAGGACCTGGCTCCTATCTTGGGCTTTATCAGTATCTTGTAATGAGAAAATGGGCAAATCAACATTTCTGGGGCTATTTCCTCATTTGTGAAATGAAGAGTTTGACCTATTGGGTTTTTGTGGACCCCATGAAAAGATAATTAGAACCAATTCCATAAGTCATTCTTCAACAATGGGATGGAATGAAAAGGCAGCTTTTAGCCTATTCGTGATGATCAGTGATTGGTATCAAATATTAGCTTTTGGAATTGGATACTATCTTAATATTTAAATAATGCCATTTTAAGTTATAGCATTAGTGTGACCCTCTAAAATATACAGTTCAAGGAAAACCAGAGCCTTCTTTGGAACTACTGGTTGTTGTAGTTCACTAGGAGATAGATTTCCTGTTTCAGTTTGACAGTACCCAAGACTTGGGCTAACAACATAGGGCTATGACAAAGTTACAAATTATTTTGCAATTCCTTTTATTGTACTTTGGAAATGGCTAAACTGAATCTTATTTCTATAGTTACTGATAGACCAACCATGAGAGTCATGATCAAATATTCTGCCCTAGGGGGAACTGTACCCTAACATTGGAAGAAAGAACTAGTGAAACCCCGTTATTAAGGAAATGAGCAGATACCCACTATAACAATAATTGAATTACAGTAGTCACCCCATCCAGATCAAAACCTCTGAGAAGTGAGTAGCAGTGATGACTGGTTGCTGTACTTTATCAAATATAACATAGCACCAATTAAAGAGTATACCATTTTTATGTATTAAAAAAGAGAAAAGGGCTGGGCATGGTGGCTCACGCCTGTAATCCCAGCACTTTGGGAGGCCGAGGTGGGTGGATCACCTGAGGTCAGGAGTTCAAGAGCAGCCTGGCCAACATGGTGAAACCTCGTCTCTACTAAAAATACAAAAATTAGCTGGTCATAGTGGCGGGCACTTTCAATCCCAGCTACTCGGGAGGCTGAGGCAGGACAATCACTTGAACCTGGGAGGCAGAGGTTGCAGTGAGCCGAGATCATGCCATTGCACTCCAGCTTGGGCAATAAGAGCGAAACCCCATCTCAAAAAGAAAAAAAGGGAAAAAAAAAAAAAAAAAAAGGAAAAAATACTGCTTTCAATGAATCCATACCATGTCATAGTATGTAAACTGCACCTCAATTTCAGAGAAGTTAAAATGTGAATAAATTATTGAAGAATCAATGAAATACGATGTTTAATTGGTTTGGTCATCTACTTGCCTGGATACATTTATCAAAGT
This sequence comes from Theropithecus gelada, assembly GCF_003255815.1. Classification (NCBI taxonomy): domain Eukaryota; kingdom Metazoa; phylum Chordata; class Mammalia; order Primates; family Cercopithecidae; genus Theropithecus; species Theropithecus gelada. The sequence goes on from NC_037689.1 coordinate 21,750,532, forward strand.
AGCTATATTTTTTCACTATCCATAATTATTTATACTTTTTAGTAATTTTTTTTTTTTTTTTTTGAGATGGAGTCTTGCTCTGTCACCCAGGCTGGAGTACAGTGGTATGATCTCAGCTCACTGCAGCCTCCACTTCCTGGGTTCAAGTGATTCTCCTGCTTCCCCCTCTTGAGTAGCTGGGACTACATGCACACGCCACCATGCCTGGCTAATTTGTTTTTGCATTTTTAGTAGAGATGGGGTTTTACCATGATGGCCAGGCTGGTCTCAAACTCCTGACCTCATGTGATCTGCCCACCTCGGCCTCCCATAGAAACCAACAAAAAAGAAAAAAAAAAAAAAGTATTGGCCGGGCGCGGTGGCTCAAGCCTGTAATCCCAGCACTTTGGGAGGCCGAGACGGGCGGATCACGAGGTCAGGAGATCGAGACCATCCTGGCTAACACAGTGAAACCCCATCTCTACTAAAAATACAAAAAACTAGCCGGGCGAGGTGGCAGGCGCCTGTAGTCCCAGCTACTCCGGAGGCTGAGGCAGCAGAACGGCGTAAACCCGGGAGGCGGAGCTTGCAGTGAGCTGAGATCCGGCCACTGCACCCCAGCCTGGGCGACAGAGCAAGACTCTGTCTCCAAAAAAAAAAAAAAAAAGGTATTTTCTGCTGGCTATCATATCATTTCACAACACCTCTGTCTCATCATTGATTGAGTAGTTTTTGCTTCTTCTTGTCCTTTTTTGGAGGGAGAGGTTTACTGTATTAGGCTAAAGAATATAATTCCTTAGGTAACAGCTGGCCCCTTATTCTCTGAATTCATAGCTAACTTCTTCCCAGCATGCTATGGGAGACATGTGACATCATCTTTCAGATGGAAAAATGGATGCCCTAGACATTTACCAAGCCAAGTTGCTGCCCTAGGGTTCTACTCAAATCCCGATTTGAATGTGAGTGTTTTATTGTCATCAATTCCACTGACTGGTTGCAGCTCTGTAACGGATACATGAGCCATTTCCTAACCATGACAGTATTGCTTATTAAGCAGTGAAGGATCCCAAAGCAGCAGCATGATAGGTGACAGGGCCACAAGTTAAATTAAATCCATGGTGCAAACGATTCTACAAGTGACAACAAATAGATCTGTCAGCCTCACTGGTACCCAGTCTCTGAGGATAGTTTTGAAAAAGGTTGGCACTGGTACTGGGAGAGGAAACTTGCTGAGGTAACTTTAGGTCAAGGTTAACATACTGCTGGCATGGGGAGGAGAGCACCCCTCGCCCCAATTGAAGAAGTCGACAACTTTATTAATATCATACAGGCTGAAACTCTCCTAATTCAGTTACTACCATAACCTGACATGAATAACTGACACTACACATAATTTATAATCTACAAATGGGCCCAACTGCTAGAGACTGAAGTTCACTACTAACTTAAAAACAATATCAGCAATATAACCAATAAAAACTTACTTTAAATGAAGCATATAAGGGACAACATGTTATGGACCTGCAACAGCCAGACCTTCCTCATCTTTACAGAAGGTAGCTCAGAATACCAGTTGCACAAAATGACATATTTTGGCCCTATTTAACTTATTTTCAAGTGGTTCCAAAAGAAGTAGTGAGGAAGCCTTTGGGAGCCCCAGGAAACCACCCCATGTGCCTAAAGGGAAACTTCATATTTGGTTCCCCAAGGAGGGTCTGGGATGCGTCTAGGGAAGGCAGGAGAAGGTCTCAATGGAAATGAATAAGGTATGGCTAGAAGAAGGCCACAGCAACGCCCCATGTTTGCCTCCTGTATTTCTGTGCCCAGACTGGACTTCCACCTCCCTTCTTTCCTGAATTCCCTCATCCCTCACAACTCTTTAGACACTAGGAGTGGGGACTATATTCTGAATCTGGCTCTAGTGCCATCAGCAGATCATGAGACGCTAAGTGAAATGAGAGTTTCCCCAACAGTGCCAAAGAATAGGACTTTCTGCCTGCAAGTGCCATGAGTAATCTCCAGGACCTAGTGATCAATTTTTAGATACCTCAGACACAGTATTTCTTGTAATCACTAATCCCAACTCACAGGTGTCTACATGCCACCTCCTGCCATGGGCTCTGAATTCAACAATCTCCAATGTAGTTTTTGTAACATATCCTAGTATGAAAGGGGACTGCATGTCTCTTTCTTCCCCAGTAATTTATACATAAACAAATTTAAATGGTGACACTTTGGAATGAGAGATATTATCTAAAAAGGAATTGCTGAACTCAGATCTCAGATCCTTGAATATTAATAACTAAGTTTCTAAAATATAGCTGCAACTTGGGGGTAGAATGGCACATGGAGTGCACAAGAATGGGATAAAGACTTGGGATGATGCACCCAGACACAACAGTCATCCATATCCCTAGAAATACCACCCACTACAGAGCTCTGAGTATTCTAAGTGGTTTTAGCGAAACTGCTTTCTTTAGAATCTAACAAAGTGTTACGAAATAAGGTAAGTTCCCTGGCCCCAAGGAGACTTGTCACCCCTGGACTGTGCATTTTAAAAATGAACTTTCTTATTTTGAAATAATTTTAAATTTACAGAAAAATTGCAAAGATAATACATAACATTCTCCTGTACTCCTCACCCAGTTTCCCTTAATGTGAGCTTCTGACATTAGGATGGTAAATTTGTTATAATTAATTGGCTAATTAATCCTAGTCCATTACTATTAACTAAACATAACACTTTATTTAGATTATATTAGTTTTCCCATTAATGCCCTTTTTTTCCAGAATCTAATTGACATTTCATTTAATCATGTCGCTTTAGTTTCCTCTGGTCTGTGCCAGTTTCCTAGTGTTTTCTAATTTTTTTTTCATGACCCTGACTCTTTTGATAGTAGTCAGACATTTTGGAGAATGTCTTTCGGTTTAGATTTCTCTGTAAGTTTCTCATGATTAGACTGGGGTTATGAGTTTGCAGGGATGGAAATAAATGAAGTGTCTTCTCAGTATACCATATGTGTGACTTAGTAACTTTGATCACCAGGTCAAAGTAGTTTGACAGGTTTCTCCATTGTAAAGTTACCCCACCTCCCCCTACCCGCTGATCCTTCCCATACTTTGTTCTTTGAAAGCTAGTCTTTAAGTTCAAGTCACACTCAAGGGAAGAAGGAAATTAAGCTCTACCTTCTGGGGTGGAGTATTTACATACATAATTTGGAATTCTATAGTGTGGATTTTTCTCTTTTCACCTTTTCATTCATTCATGCATTTATATCATTATACAATTGTGTGTATTTATTTTGTGTTTTGGGCTATAATCCAATACTACATTATTTATTTTGTGGCTAAAATTGTTCAGCTTTGGCCGGGCGCGGTGGCTCAAGCCTGTAATCCCAGCACTTTGGGAGGCCGAGACGGGTGGATCACGAGGTCAGGAGATCGAGACCATCCTGGCTAACACGGTGAAACCCCATCTCTACTAAAAAATACAAAAAACTAGCCGGGCGATGTGGCAGACGCCTGTAGTCCCAGCTACTCGGGAGGCTGAGGCAGGAGAATGGCGTGAACCCGGGAGGCGGAGCTTGCAGTGAGCTGAGATCCGGCCACTGTACTCCAGCCTGGGCGACAGAGCGAGACTCCGTCTCAAAAAAAAAAAAAAAAAAAAATTGTTCAGCTTTGGCCACTGAGAGCTTCTTTAGGTTACCTCCTGTGTCCCTTTAACATGTTCCCATTCTTCGGATTATAGCACTTCCTTACTTTCTCGTACCACAATGTTCTCCAGTTCATCTTGTATTCTCCACGCTCCAGCCCAATAATTAGCCATGTCCCTAAAACGTCCTGTTTTATTTCACTGTAGAATGGAATTAGAAACCCAGATCTGGGCACTAGGTGGGACTATGCAGGTTTGCTAAGCACCCAGACTGTTCCTATGCACGCTAAAGTTTGAAGCCAACCACTGTGGAAAGTCAAGCAAAATAAACTAGAAATTATATATGATTAAAAGTTCTATAATCATTGTTTTAAAGAATTACCACTATTTTCTCAATGTTAGTGCAAGATTAACAGTTCCAAAATGTAGAGAACCCTCACAGTCTCATAGAGAGAAGACAGAAAAAGTGACCGTGGTGAAATAATGATTCCTAAATAAAGTGGCAAGAATTCAGCACCTAAAAACTAGAATAAATTATATGTATTGAAAGTTTTCTCTGTTCCAAGCACTATACTAAGTGCACAGTCTCAAACCTAATGCTGTAGGTATAATATCCTCCTTTTAAAAGACACAAAAATTAAGGCCTAAAAGATGAAATGTTTGCAAAACGCAATACAGTCAGTAGGTGACAGAGCTCAGACACCAAATCAAGGTCCATCTGATTCTCAAAGCAGAGGATTTTGGCATGACAATTCAGCTTTATTGAGGTATAACTGACAAATAAAAATTGTGTATATTTAAGGTTTACAGCATGCTCATATAAGCCTTTGTGCATATGTCTGCTGTTTCTACCAGAGCGCAAATGCCATGAGGGAGGAACAGCCTATACATTGTCATATATACTGTGTCTGTTACATAGCAGGCATTCAGCAGATAATGTCTGAATAAATCTGACCCACTTCCTACATGATGAAAATGGGGACCATGAAATACAATATGTTTTCTCCCATTGTATAATTAGACTTGTATTCCAAATTAGGTAAATAACTCCAACAATAAACATTCTATTGAAAGCGGACTTCTAAATTCACATACTTCATGCTTGGAAATGATGAAAACATGTATGAGTAAAAGTGTTCTGAGAGATAAATTTTAGTAAACAAAAAGATAGTAAAGATAGTCTAAAAGTATAAAGCAAATCTCAAATCCAATCATTTTCTTCACTGCCAAGATTAAGATGAAACTGTGCTGGCAAGGCTAGATCCTGATTAGCAGATAACAAACATTATTCTGAAATAGTTGTTCTGAAACAGATCCAAAAATGAGAATGCCACTTCAATTACATTTGCTAGATCAAAGGCTAGCACACCTTATCCTAAATGGGATTGTTTTAATGGCATGAACAAACTCAGATGACAAACTTTAAAGCACAAGGAAGGAAATATAACAACAACATAATAAAAACCATTTTAAAGACTATTATCTATCAGCCAACTTGGGAACAAGTTTTAAATCGGTTCTTCCCATAAATTAAATTTACTTTGTAATTTGCCAATCCATTCCTTCATTCATCCATCAAATATTTATTTGGCCTCTATTATGTACCAGCACTGCTTTATATGGTAGGGACCATAGCTATGAACAAAACAGATGAGAAATGTTGCTCTCATGGAGCTAACGGTCCTGGCAGGGAGGGAGGAGTAACAATTAAAAAAATAAATAAATAAATAAATAAATAGATGTCAAATGATGTCAGTGCTTGAAAGAAAAAAGTCACAGAAGGGACAAGAGGTTGCAATTTAAGGTAGGATACTTTCTCACTGAGAAAGTGAACTTGAGTGAAGACTTGAGAGTGGTGAAGGAACTCAGACATATCCATCTAGCATAGGAGAGAGCAAGTGCCAAAGTCATGAGGCAGGACATGTGCTGTCTGTGTATGTGAGGAGGCACAAGAAAGCCACAGCAAAGGGGTGGAGTGTCATAGGAGATGTGGTAAAGAAATAACTAATTATGGAGTGAAGGTGTGGGATGAAGATAGATGAGGACTGATTGTGTAGTACCTGGTGGGTGATTCTGAGCACTTTGGCCTTTACTGAGGGAGATGGGAAGCCCTTGCAAGTAAGAGACTTTAAAGGATCACTCTAACCTGCTGTTTTGAGAATCAACTATGGGGCAGGGGCCAAAAAATCATACAGATGACAGGGTGGTGGTGGCTTGGATGTAAAGTGGTAACAAGTAGAAAGGTGGCTAGATTCTGAGTATATTTTCATATCAGAACCAACTATTGCAGATGGGGTGTGAGATATGAAAAAAAGAGGAGTCAGAGACGGCAAAAGGCTTTGGAGATCAGCAAACATGGTGGATGGACTTACTACTTATTGAGATCAGAGAGGCTGTAGTAAGTGTCGATATTTGGGGGAAGGGGTGCAAATTTGTCTGTTTAGTTTGAGAACCATATTTGATTCTAAGATAACATGTTGAGTAGGCAGTTAGCCATACAAGTCTGTAGTTCAGTGTAGCCCTCCAGGAACTACAAATATAAATTTGGAAGTTACCAGCATTTGAAGTATGAGAAGAGGAAAGTTCACTAGGGGAGCAATTGTAGGCAGAGCAGAGTTTCAAGAAATGAAGTGGTTGTTGGATGGGGATGTCTTAAGAGAGGGTTTTTTTTTTTTTTCCTTTCTAAGGGCATGTAGGCTAATGAGATGAGAATGATTCCATAGGAAGGAAAAGGTGATGCTGGAAGTACAGAAAATTTCTCAAGCAATTCTCTCACAGTTGAAGGAATTTCTTCTACTTGCTTCAAAGATTGCTGACATGCAGCGTCCTGTCTGTGGGTGGGAAATGATATATAGAAGCACTGAGATGGATAAAAGGCCAGAGAGGTAGGCATTAAAAACATTGTTCACCATGATGGCCAGGTATGGTGGCTCACGTCTATAATCCTAGCACTTTGGGAGGCTGAGGTGGGCGGACTGCCTGAGCTCAGGATTCCGAGACCAGCCTGGGCAACATGGTGAGATTCCATCTCTACTAAATATGTGTGTGTGTGTGTGTGTGTGTGTGTGTGTGTATGCTGGACATGGTGGCAAGCACCTGTAGTTCCAGCTACTTAGGAGGCTGAGGCACAAGAATCACTTCAACCTGGGAGGCAAAGGTTGCCATGAGCCGAGATTGCGCCACTTCACTCCAGCCTGGGCGACAGAGCGAGAATCTGTCTCCAAAAACAACAACAACAAAAAAACATTGTTCACCCTGAGAATCAATGATAAAACTTAAGCAATACGAGAGTAGTAGAATATACAATGAATATATAAAACTCAAATAGCCTAGAAACTATATATCTGAAAACAGATCCAAACCTAGGATAATAAAGAACTCTCAAAGCTCAATAGTAAAATAAAATAAAACATCCCATCAGAAAGTAAGCCAATGACATGAAGAGAGATTTCACCAAAGAACATACATAAATAGAAAATAGGCACATAAAAAGATGTTCAATATCATGAGCCATTAAGGAAATGCAAATTAAAATCACAAGACGTTATCGCTACACACCTAGCAGAATGGCTAAAATAAAACATAGTAAAAACACCAAGTGCTCATGAGTATGTAAAGAAACTGGATCTCTCAAACACTGTTGGTGAGAATGTAAGATGGCAATTTATGCCGGGCGCGGTGGCTCAAGCCTGTAATCCCAGCACTTTGGGAGGCCGAGACGGGCGGATCACGAGGTCAGGAGATCAAGACCATCCTGGCTAACACGGTGAAACCCCGTCTCTACTAAAAATACAAGAAAATTAGCCGGGCGAGGTGGCGGGCGCCTGTAGTCCCAGCTACTCGGGAGGCTGAGGCAGGAGAATGGCGTGAACCCGGGGGGGCGGAGCTTGCAGTGAGCCGAGATCGCGCCACTGCACTCCAGCCTGGGGCACAGAGCAAGACTCCGTCTCCAAAAAAAAAAAAAAAAAGATGGCAATTTATACAATGACAAATTAGTTTGTCAGTGTGTTAAAAAAACTACACATATACCATACAACCCAAGAATTGTACTCCCAGGGACTTACCCCACAGAAATGAAAATGTATGTCAATACAAAAACCTATTAAATGTTCATAACAGCTTTATTTGTAAAAGCCAAGAACTAGAAACAACACACATGTCTCTCAATAAGCAAATGGCTCAGCAAAATGCTACTCAGAAACAAAAATGAATGAACCATTGATATACATAACTTGGATTAATCTCAAGAGCATTATGATGACTCTTTGAAGGTTCCATATTATATTATTCCATTTATATAACATTCTTGCAATGGCAGAATTATAGAGATGGAAACAGATTAGTGATTGCTAAGGGTTAGGGATAGTTGTGGAAGATGGTAGGTGTGACTATTAAAGGGTAGTATGAGGGAAAACTTTGTGGTAATGTAACATGTCTGCTACTTGATTGCAGTGATGGTTACACAAATCTGTACAAGTGATAAAATGACATAGAACTATACATACAGACTGTACCAAGGTCAGTTTCCTAGTTTTGATCTCACAGTTATTTAAGATGTAACCACTTGGGGAAACTGAGTAAAGGCTACATGGGACCTCACTGTATTATCTTTGCAATTTTTTGTGAATCTATAATTATTTCCAAATAAGATGCTAAAAAAATGCATGCATGCATGCATGAATGAATATAAAAGTTTTCCCTCTCCCCATTACATTACAGATATTAAAATTCCAAATCCATTGTGTGTGTATTATACAACTAAGCAAATGAGTTATTAATATATTGATGTTATTGGGTGCTGGAATTCTCATTGTAGAAGAACATCTATAAGGAATTTTTACGTATCTACAAATATAGAATGGCTGGAGGAGTGCTGAGGGGTTGGATTGGAATTGGAGATCAGCATAATGAATTAGTTATTTCGCATATATGTCTACATTTATACATATCTTTACATGTCTACATATAGACATATATAGAATTTGTATGCATGTATACATATATGTGATTTTTTTTTTCCTAGCTCTATTGCTGAAAGATCCAGAAGTAATGACATTCTGGTAGCAATGAGCATATTCTAGCTCCCAGATCTCAGTTTCTAAATATTACTCCTAACTAAAAGTAACCAAATGCCCACTGACAGATCACTGTACAAAGAAAATGTGGTATATACACACAATATAGTTTAGCTGTTTCCCCACCCGAATCTTGAATTGTATCTCCCGGAATTCCCACGTGTAGTGGGAGGGGCCCGGGGCAGGTAATTGAATCATGGGGGCCAGTCTTTCCTGTGCTATTCTTACGACAGTGAATAAATCTCACGAGATCTGATGGGTTTATCAGGGGTTTCCGTTTTGCTTCTTCCTCATTTTCTCTTGCTGCCACCATGTAAGAAGTGCCTTTCACCTCCCGCCTGATTCTAAGGCCTTGCCAGCCATGTGGAACTGTAAGTCCAATTAAACCTCTTTTTCTTCCCAGTCTCAGGTTCAGCAGCGTGAAAACGACTAATACAGTAAATTGGTACCAGTAGAGTGGGGCACTGCTGAAAAGATACCCGAAAATGTGGAAGTGACTTTGGAACTGGGTACCAGGCAGAGGTTGGGACAGTTTGGAGGGCTCAGAAGAAGACAGAAAAATGTGGGAAAGTTTGGAACTTCCTAGAGATTTGTTGAATGGCTTTGACAAAAAAAGCTCATAGTGATATGAACAATAAGGTCCAGACTGAGGTGATCTCAGATGGAGAGGAGGAACTTGTTGGGAACTGGAGCAAAGGTGACTCTTGCTATGTCTTAGCAAAGAAACTGGCAGCATTTTGCCCCTGCCCTAGAGATTTATGGAACTTTGAACTTGAGAAAGATGATTTAGAGTATCTGGCGGAAGAAATTTCTAGGCAGCAAAGCATCCAAGAGGTGACTTGGTTTCTGTTAAAAGTATTCTATTTTAAAAGGAAAACAGAGCATAAAAGTTTAGAAATTTTGCAGCCTAATGATGTAGTAAAAAAGAAAAACCCATTTTCTGAGGAAAAATTCAAGCTGGCTTCAGAAATCTGCATAAGTAACAAGGAGCCAAATGTTAATCCCCAAGACAATGAGGAAAATGTCTCCTGGGCATGTCATGGGTTTTCATGGCAGCCCCTACCCACCCCTATCACAGACCTGGAAGCCCAGAAGGAAAAAATGGTTTCGTGGGCTGGGCCGAGTGCAGCCTAGGGACATGGTGCCCTGAATCCCAGTCACTCCAGCCATTGCTAAAAGGGGCTAAGGTACAGCTTGGCCCATGGTTCAAGTGATTTTATGTTACTACATTTTAAAATTTCTCTACAATGAACATATACTATTTTTAAAAAGTAAAATGAATAAAATAAAACCAACAATGACTAAGCGGACGCAAAGGAAAAAAGCTGGAAGGGAAATAAAGGCCAACAGTGCTTTGTGATTGCATGATGGCATCATGGATGATATATTTCTTTCCCTATTTCTAACCCTGTGATTTGACTAAGATGTGACTTCTTCCTCTTACCCCTTTCTTTAAAACTTTTGCATCTGCTGCTCTTAAGGTATATTTAGTATCTTTTTAGCATTAAGTGACACCACTTGTTTGGCATCTAGGGTTATTTTCCTGCTGCCCAGGACTGAATCTTTACACAATGGCTACCTCTGGTAACAATTTCCAGCTGTGGAGCAGTTCTATAGAATTTTCACCCCTGCCTTATGCTGTCCCATTCCTGCTCTCCTTGAATAGCATATAGTCTAGAGTAAAGAGAAGTGAAGAGGAGTATTCTCGTGGAGTGAGAAGGTATGTCTGGATGTCTTTTCTTTTGTAAAACCTTTTAAAACACTATCATCATCCATTAGCTTCCTCCACACTTTCTCTGTAATTAGGCAAAGTGATGTTATCTATAACCTTCTAGAACAAAGCTTGGTGCAAATCAAATCCTTCCTACTTGTCAAGATGATAAATCCTAGCTCAGCAGAGTCCTATAGAAATGGGGCTTTCAAAGACGGTCCAGCACAAGGGGAAGTGAACCTAGCTCTCCAACCCACAGAATATTACTAATTAGATGCCACTTCCCGAGCTCCTAACAAAGGAATTTTTAATTGCTAGCAATGTACATAATTCAGGGATGCAGATTTCAAATATACATCAAAAAGGCAGGCAAATTTGGGCAAATTTTTTTAAATTGCCAACATACTTACAGTTTTTTCATTATTTTCAAAAGCTTCTCTTGCTTCTTCAAATGTACAGAATTCTTCTTTGCACTCACGTTCAATGTTGCCCTGTCTTATTTCTTCAAAAAACCCATTAGCTCTTGGGTAGCGTTTTAATACGGAATTGGCTTTTTCTCCCGTGAGGAAAACTAAAAAGAAATATAATAAGAAGCATAAAAATGTAATAAAAAACCTATGTGAGAAGTTGATATACCAGATGAAAACTGCAAGGTGCTCTTTAGAAAACATAGCCAACATCCTAAGCCTCTTTCGGTGAGTCAGCAATGAAGTAACACTCAGCTCCAAACCACTGTATCTGCTATCTTCTTCATCATGTGAGTATGTCCTTTCAATAGCAGTTGCCCTGGGCAGGGACAGTGACATAACTAACTATGTGATATTCAGACTTTAGCACATTCCTGCAAACCATGGGTATTTAAATATAGTAATAATGATAGCACTACTTATTCTCATTACTATAAGTAGATACCCCAAGGCATTCTGCTGATGGACAGCAGCAGCCAAATCAAATCCAGTCTCTAGATTATCAGTCTTTGTCCGTCTACCTAAAAATAAATAACACTTCAGTTGATCTAGTAATATAAACCCAGAGAGCTCTTACTTATATGAAAAGAATAGGTTTTTAAAAAAAAATTGAGAAGTTAAATTTGGCCATGATTCATTCTATGAAAATCCTAATAATAATTTGTTCTAAATGTACTTGAGTTAAATACAGTGTGATGCTTTTTAACACATTCAACCTCATTTCACTGTCCTTTAGAAAAAGAAAATTCTTCTGCATGATTTACAGAGGCATTTCAATATAAACATTCAAAATACATTTGTGAAACCATGTAAAATAATAAGATTATTTTATTTTAATAATAAAATAGATTAAATAAAATAATTAAATACAAATAGATTTTAAGTTCAATTTCAATTACATTTTTCTAAAAGAGTGTTGCTTGTTTGGAGAGACAAATATAATGCCACCAGAATTTCATCTCTGTTAATGCAAGAGATTAGAACATTTCCTAATTTATAGAATTCTGACATGAGAAAAGGCATATTACGGATCTTTCAAGATGCTAAAAAAGTCTACATTTTCTGAAAAACATTTTGAAGGAAATGAAAAACTTTAAAAGAGTTATGTGCTCTTTTAAAAATGACAATGACAGTCAGCAATGGAGTAAAGTTTTGCTTTGTTATAGAAATGAGTATTTTACTTTATAGAATATATGGACTTATTATTTAGGATTCTTTAAAGTATCCAAATTGATACCAGCTAGATGGCACTTATACCAGGGTGAAAACCATGATAGGCCTTCAATGAGTATTTCCTTCTGTACCTCAGAAAGGGTTGCCTTTATGACCCTTTATGAGGTACAGAAGGAAGGAAATTCAGAGAATAGATTATGATTATGGAATATGAATTCACAGATTCATAGAATATCATTAGAACAAACTTTAGAAAATACAAATTGTGGTAAGTGTAATGAAGGAAAGCAAAAGGTTACTGTTAAGTTGGAGAATAATAGTAAAATTTTCTAACAATGCTTCTTGCCTTTTAGCCGCATCAGAATCCCTGAAGGACTATCACACAGACTGCTGGGTCCCACTCCAGAGCTTCTGATGCCATAGATCTGAGGTAGGGCTATAAAATTACATTTCTACTCAGTTCCCAGGAAATGCTGCTGCTGCTGCTGCTGCTGCTGCTCCCATTACCACAGTTTGAGAATCACTATCCTAATGAGAGTTCCTTGGAAACATTCTGAGGAAGTATTTATGGAATGCTAGGGTTAACAAATTTAAAGAGATCTTTCACTGAATGACTTTTTAGGGTCCTTAATATATATTTAGTATAAACAGTCATGCATCACTTAACAATGTGGATCCATTCTGAGAAATATGTTAGGCTGTTTCATCATTGTGCAAACAGGACGGAGTGTATTGTCGCAAACCTAGATGGCACAGCCTACTAGTAACCTAGGCTATATGATATAGCCTGTTGGTCCTAGGCTATAAATCTATTCAGCTTGTTACTATACTGAATACTATAGGCAATTATAACAATGGTAAGTATTTGTATATCTAAACATTGAAAATGTACAGGAAAAATATGATATAAAAGATAAAAAATGGTACTGTACAGGGCACTTACCATAAAAGGAGTTTGCAGGGCACTTATCATAAATGGAGCTAACAGGATTGAAAGTTGGCCTGAGTGAGTGGTGAGCGAATGTGAAGGCCTAGGACATTACTGTACACTACTGTAGACTTTATCAACACTGTCCACTTAGGCTACATTAAATATATAAAAATATATTTCTTAAAAAAAATATTTTGGTTGGGAGTGGTGGCTCATGCCTGTCATCCCAGCACAGTGGGAGGATTGCTTGAGCCCAGGAGTTCGAGACCAGCCTGGGCAACACAGTGAGACCTCATCTCAAAAAAATTAAAATTAAATTAAAAAATAAAATGAAATGAAAATAAAAAGAAGGAAAATGTTTTTCCTTCTTCAGTAATAAATTAACCTTAGCTTCCTATAACGTTTTTACTTTATACTCTTTTTAAATTTTTAACTTTTTAACTCTTTAGTGATAACACAACTTAAAACACACATTGTACAGCTGTACAAAAATATTTTATTTCTTTACATATATCCTTATTCTATAAGGCTTTTTCCTATTTAAAAATTTTATTGTATTTTTTTACTTTTTGAACTTTTTTGTTAAAAATTAAGACACAAGCACACACATTAGCCTAGGCCTCCACAGGGTCAGGATCATCAGTATCACTGTCTTCCACATCCACATCTTATCCCACTTGAAGGTCTTCAGGGACAATAACATGCATGGAGCTGTCATCTGCTATTATAACAATGCTTTCTTCTGTACTACCTCCAGAAGAACTCGCTTGAAGCTACTTTATAGTTAATTTTTTTCATAAGTAGAAGGAGTTTACTCCAGAATGACAATAAATAGTAAATACATTATTAGCCAGCATCATAGTCATTTGTTATCATTTTCAAGTATTATGTACAATATATAATTGTATGTACTATACTTTTATATGACTAGCAGTGCAGTGGGTTTGTTTACTCCAGTATTGCCACATACACGTGAGTAATGTGTTATACTGTGATGCTATGATGTCAATAGGCAATAGAAACTTCAGCTCCTAATCTTATGGGACCATCATTGTATACACGGTCTATTGTTGACTGAAACATCATTATGCATGCATGTATTTGTAAGTCTCCTGAAACGGAACATGATACATGCATTTGTGATATTTGACTACAGTACCCTTTTTCAAGAGATATTTTACTGATTTAACAACTTCCTAGTCATTGGTCTTATTTATACCCTCTGAATTAACACGTAAGTCTCCTCCATATAACAGGCCAACTAATACAGGAAGAAAGACAGTAAATGGTTTCCCGTGGGACTTCTCTTTTCCAGAATAAACATGTCTTGTTTCTTCATCTGTTTGCCATAGAAAATGGATTTGAGTCTGCATCATCTTCCTCTGAAAATACAGTGACCTATGCTGAGTGCAATACTTTGTGTTTGGTCTGACAAGTGCAAAACTGATCAGGATTATCGGCTTCCTTGTTTTAAAGACAATACATATGCTAATGTGGTCTAAGATATCCGTGGGTTTTGAATCAGTTTTTCTGAGGATAAATCAAACAATCAACATTAATGTATTTTGAACTTTTAACAGAAGAAAGCTAAATGCTTCTAAGAGACAATTATTTTCTTATATGCTATCCAACTCAAAAAGGTGAGTCAAAGCAAGCCACTAACTCCAGTAACCAGAAAGCAGTCTAATTTAGAAGAATAAGCAATTGGAAGGTAATATAGCAGGACACAAAGCTTCTAATCCAAGTCTAATCAAGTTACCAAGCATTCCATAATCATCTTCTATGTATTTCTTGTACTGGGCGGCAAGGTAATATAATACTGAGAACTCTACATGGATTCAGTTGGCAAGTAGATTTTATCTCACTTGCCAAATCCAGTCCATTAGAAGATATCACTTAAAGTAAGAATCTGACCTGTAGGAAAGATACTATTATAGATTAGTTATGTCTGCCACATATTAGAGAACAGGAAGTAGTGGCAGAGAATTTGCCAGTGCTCATCAAAGTACTTGGAAGCCTAATGGACCCTAAATGATGATACCAGAACTAAATTATTTTCTTTTTTGCCCATGACACAGCCCTCAGGAGATCCTGAGAACATGTGCCCCTAAAATTAGAATTTTTTAAAATGTGAAAACAAAATAAAGGAGAAGGTGGCAGCTTTGATCTCTAGGATGAAATCAGACTACCTCCTCTAAAAACATGGGGCAATTTCCAGGATGCAAGGTCTTGCATTAGGACATTTAACTAAAGCCATGATGTTTGAAACTAAAGTTGATCACTTCCTTAAATTGAGTGATCACTTCCTTAATTGCCTCTTTCTCCTTAAATTGTGTGAGTTAAATTACAGCTATCAGGAATCATGTGCATGCCTTAATGAAGGATTACATGATGTGACAAGTATACAGAATGTAAATGTGCCTTGAGAACACAATACTGGGGTGTTATTTAACACACGAAGGTTTCCCATTAAAGGAAATAAAGAAAAACCTAAACTTTTTTTCTGCAGATTCAGTTAGGAAACACTCTTATTAAATATTTCAAATCCAAGGCATATTTACACATACATACACACAAAATAAGTATATTTATTCAAAAAATGTAACCACTTTTTCATAATTTCAAAATAAATAAGCTCTCACCCATGCTTTATCTTCAAAAGAAAATAATAAAAATAAATGACATAAGTAGATGCAACAAGTCACAAAGATGAGTAGCAGGTGACCTCTGCCCTCAAGGTTCTTCAGTGCAAGAGGTAACAGAGATATAATAAAAGAGATACACAAAGAGTTCTATTGTAAGACTGAACATGATGGATGTTCAAGGTCAAAAGGCAGGCATATTTCTGGTGGGTGTGTGTGAGTTTGTGGTTTGGATGCCCTAATTTATTTATTTATTTATTTACTTACTTAACTTATTTATTTATTTATTTATTTTTGAGACAGAGTTTCGCTCTGTAGCCCAGGCTAGAGTACAGTGATGCGATCTTGGCTCACTGCAACCTCTGCCTCCTGGACTCAAGAGACCCTTCCACCTCAGTCTCCTGAGTAGCTGGGACTACAGGTGTGTGCCACCACACTCGACTTTTCTTTTCTTTTTTTGGCATAGACGGGGTTCTTCCATGTTGCCCAGGCTGGTCTCAAACTCTGGGCTCAAGCCATCTTCCCACCTTGGCCTCCCAAAGTGCTGGGATTACAGGCATGAGCCACAGCAACTGGCCATAGGTGCCCTATTTTTGATATAAAACTATACACCAGCAACAGTAGCAAGAACATCAAGAACAGAGAATGAGGACTTTCTACAAATGAACCTAGCATTCCATATCTCTTCTTCAATGCAAAAGTCAGGGCCTACTGACCTATTGTGCAACCCTGGAGTTATTGAATTTCTCATGGGAACAAGGTTAGTCAGAAAAGGAATAAAGACATTATGGCATTGATTGGGGGAGCCTTGTGGTTGTTTTGAGTAATGTATTTAATCTTACTGATATCCCAAGCTTGTTAAGTAGTGTGCACTAGTTAGAAAAAGGGTTGTCAGAACAAATAGTTATGTGAAGAAAACAAAAACCTAAGTGTCACTTATTCATCTGTAAAACTGAAAAAATAGCACCAATCTCAAGTTATAAGTTATAAATAAGTGCTTTGCTCAGGGCTTGAAAAAGAACAAATTTACAATAAGTAGTAGTGTGACTCACTGTCACTACCATTGTGGCAGTTATTCCGTGAAAGAAAAAAAATGATATTTATCAAGTTGATAATAAAAATACACTTAGAAAATATAGAATAAATAGGATTAACTTGCCGTGAGTCTGTCTCCTTAACTTCAGGAATGCCTGGGAGTTTGGTCTCCTTGGTCAAGTCTGGTATGAAATGTAGTAGCTTTACAAAGTGCTATTTAATGTCTCAAATTCGCTTGGAGGCACACTGTAGTAGCTTGTCTGAACTATTTTTGGAAAACATGTAGGCTGACTGCACCTGACTAATTGATTACATAGTCTAGTTTCAGCTACATGACCAGTGGGATATCAAACATCTTCTGTAAATGTGTGCCTTAGCTCCCAATACCAAGGTTATCTTGCACATATCTTGGTGGTTCACAATTAGAAGACAAATGTGTCCTGTGCAACTAAAAATGGCCTTGTGAGTGATCTCTCTCCTGCTGTACCATACCTTGAGTCATTATTAAAGCCTTACGAGAATATACCCCGTAGAATCTTATAAGTCCTTTCAGTTAACCAATGCTGTATAGTTGCTACAATATACTTTTATGATTCATAAATATTTTGGGTATATCATGAGATTTTAAAATTTCAGAACTTCTTCTCAAGAAATGGTCGAGAAGTGGTCCTTATTATAAGAACTTGATACTTGTAACAAACTTGTGAGGAAACAGCCTTTGCCATAATGTATATGCTTGCTTTTATTAACTTCAACTTTGGTCAAATATATGTTGATAGCTTATCATCACTGAAAGTTTAACAACAGACCACAAAGAAGCTCTTAGAAAGGATAGATTATGGAAGAAAAATTACATACATGACAGGTATGTATGTTTAGATAATCATAAGTAACTATAACAAAATATGCTTTATTGAATTTTAGGTTGACAGTTTGGGTGGCTATTCAAGGTTTTACATAATCACTACAGATATGAATGACAGTAATACCTCATTTATGCAGAAATGCAAAAGTTGCTCAAATAAACCCATTCTCATGAACTTAGAAACAAGAGACAACCAAGGTCATGCATTACAACTCACCTGATGCTTTATCTACAGGGAAACCTCAACTTCTTACACTAACCAAAGGTCAGTTTCCTCTATGCATGTGCAGGAGCCTGGCTCCTGAGACTTCAAAGCCTCATTGCACATGAAAACTGGAAAGCAGAAGGGACAGGGTGAGCTGAACTAGATCAACATACTGAAAGCAAACAGAAGTGAAAGCTAATTAATCTGAAGGCAAGGGAGAAGAGAGTCAGAAGGTTCTTTGGGGGTTAGAGTAGGATCTAAACCCCAGCACACTGACAGCTCTCAAGGCTATAGACATCAATGATTATGTTTATCATGGTGAATGTGAGTCACCAATAAAGGGCTATATGATGTTCAGGATAATGTTCAAGGAGGCAGTAAATTATATAATCTAATTTAGAACTATTTCTATAAAAATATGGTTTTTAAAAATATTTTAAATCATGTTTAAAAAGGTAAGCATCCGCAATCTGCAAAATATATTTGCTCAAATGGAAAATTTCTTCCCAGTGTTGTATAAATGTTGGTGTACTAGAGACTAAATCTACAGAGTCCACAAACTAACCAGGAAGCTGATTCCTTTTCTGAATAAATCTCTAGTAATCTGGCTTAACTGTAAATTTCTCACACAAGACTGTAGAACATGCAAAACTCTCTGCTTATTCAAGCCGCCTGTTTATCACATGAAAGCTGCCTTTTGAGATATGTTGCTGAAGTCTAAGAGAGCCAATATCTATTAACCATTTTCACCAACCCTGTATTGAGGCAAGTGAAAGTATAGGATAAGGAAAAAGTATGGTATGGTAAAAAGACCCTGAATTTGTAGTCAGGATATATGGATTCCTGTTGCAGCTCTGGCAGTAAACTGGCTCTCTGATACTACATTTGTTGCTTAATTTATCTGAACGTGTTTCCTAATTGATGAAGCAAAGGTGTTGGATATGATTTCTTAAGTACTTTCAGTTGTAACCATAAAGCGTTCTAGGGCGGGCGCGGTGGCTCAAGCCTGTATTCCCAGCACTTTGGGAGGCCGAGACGGGCAGATCACAAGGTCAGGAGATCAAGACCGTTCTGGCTAACACGATGAAACCCTGTCTCTACTAAAAAATACAAAAAAAAAAAAAAAAACCTAGCCGGGCGTGGTGGTGGGCGCCTGTAGTCCCAGCTACTCGGGAGGCTGAGGCAGGAGAATGGCGTAAACCTGGGAGGCGGAGCTTGCAGTGAGCCGAGATCCAGCCACTGCACTCCAGCCTTGGCGACAGAGCGAGACTCCGTCTCAAAAAAAAAAAAAAAAAAGAGTTCTATAATTGGAAAGAATTTCAGAAAGTGGGAGTAGTGTATCGGATCCAAATCCCTTTGGGATATTAATACACAATTATCCAGCCAAGCAATCACCATACCCCAAACCAACAATAGACAAACAAACAGAGAAAATCAAAAAAGCACCCACCCCACCCAATCCTGTGCTTAGCTTTATTTTTTAAAAATCTTACGAAGTGTCAAACTCATAATTCTTTGTTTTCTTGCTTCTAAGTCATTTTGATACTATTATTCAGTTGTGCCTGCTGCCTTCAAGCTTTTTTTTTTTTCCCTGCTAAAATAAGTGTTAAATAGGTACTTCTTATCATAGACTGATGGAAACAACTTTTCCTAGGAAATCAAAGTCTCACACTCTGAAGTGACATTTCACTTACTAAAAAACAAAATTAGGCAAACTAAAAAGACACTATTTAAATCATCCTCCTATTTTAAGGTGGCAATACATACAATGTCCCCATTTATTTCACCATTGTTAAATTATTTCTGGAAATTAAAAGTTAACTTTTCATAGCTGATATGTTTATAATAATTCAGAATTTATTGTATGGTGATGTCCATGTGCCCAACCAGTTTTGCAAACTTATAGTTTAGTATAGCATATAGTATATGTTTACACAGGAATGAGGGAACTGAAACCCATTCAAAAGCTCATATATTTAAAAAATAATTCGAAGTTGCAGGATTGAGCTAGTGGGAGTGGGGAGACTGAGAGGAAAAAAAATGATTATTAATATATTTAATACCTAAAATCTACCCCCTAAGGACCATATAGTAGTTATGATCATTACCTAAAACTTAAACAAATCTGTAGTACCAGAGGCATACAATGAAATACCAGATAACAGGTAGGTTTCCTGGAAAAAGTGTGGATAATATGCCAGAAATGGATTTCTATATGAGAGATGACAAAAGAGGTAATGTGTGTCTATAAAGTCAGTATTCTTTAAAAATAAAACAAACATGGTTCACACCAGAGTGACACTATCTATCTCAGTATGGTATTCGTAAAAGCCAAATTTTAGGGCATACATTCAGATATCTCTCACCTAATGATTTCATGCTTTGTAAGGAAAAAGGACATAGAGAGAAATGGCACAATATATTCTCCCACAGAGGAAGGCAAAAGGGGTTTTAAAATTTATAACTTTGAAGGGGTTTTAAAATTTATAACTACTTCTTATCAAAAAGAATTCTTCATGAAATGGCAGATTACAGCAATCAAATTAATAGCAATTATGCAAATTGATTTAAAGGCATGGTATTCTAATACATATTTCTGAACCAAGAGCAATGCTTTGCCCACAAGAAACAAACAAATATGGAATTATTAGTCTAATTTGGCATGATTAAGCACACAATCAGGTGGAATCACCAAAACAGGAGAATTCCAAAGACAGCTAGTTCTACTCTTACTGGTGCCTCAATTGTACCAGCAGCAATATCAGTAGTCTTGATGTTTGCGGTTGTTACAACCATAAGATTTCCTTTCTAGTTTATGGACCCTATCTATACCGATTACATTCTATCTCATATAGAAGACTATGGCAATAGCTGTGACTAATAATCACCATTTAATAGAAAATAAAGACAGGTAGATAAAACTCATAAGATGAACTATAGTTTGTAGTGCATAATTTTATGTTGTAATGATTGCTTTACAACTCATCAGTATAGACTGTAGGATAGGTATTATATGTGATAGTTGTAATCTAGACTCTAGGAGTGGATAACTGTCCTAGTAGGACACATATTACATTTAACCAAAAAGCCACATTTCAAAGGTAGCTACTACAAAAGCATTTGGCTATATTTCTCTCCAGCCCACAATAGAGCATAATGGGTTTAAGAAATGGAGTTTCATTGATGAGTTTAGTGCTACTGTTAGTAAGCACTAACATGAATTTCACAAATGACTTTTCACTGGTGAAAGAAATGTTGTTTTTATGTGAATTTGCTCCAGAAATGACAGCAGCAGTCAAGGGTTTGCCTGAACACAGTATAAAAATCTAAAGCCTCTGAAGTTTGTACTCTTAGGAATGGTGGCCAAGACTTGATTCCTAAAAGTCCTCATGTTTAGCTGATGATGTGAAGGATTCTTGATTGCTTTAATCTAACTAGATGGGTTAGCTGAATACCATTGCTAGAATGCTGTCACATATGCCTTAGATGAACTTTTTATCAAAGATATTGTGGGAGATCCTAAATGAGGAAAGAAATAGGATTTCATAGAGTTTATATAATAAGTTATATGGCAGAACTGTATCATCTCGTTGATAAATGTCTGTGTATAGCAAAATTCAGTCTAAGACTTAGTTGTAACCTGGTAGTCAAATTGTGGGAAGCCTAGACCTCACATGCCTTTAACTATTGGCAGCTACTGATATTTGCCAAAATAATGTAGTAATTGTAAAAGCCAAATTGATTTTGATTATATTCAATAAACTCTTGCTATTGATTCTACATGTACCTCAATCCCAAAAGAGGTGGTGGGCTGATGTGTAGAATTCTGGAATCTCATTTGTTTCCAAACTGGACTGTTAACCACCCATGAAATCAGCACATTTTTATTTAGTTTATTTTTTTGAGACAGAGTCTCACTCTGTCACCTAGGCTGGAGTGCAGGGGTGTGATCTCGGCTCACTGCAACCTCTGCCTCCTGGGTTCAAGCCATTCTCCTGCTTCAGCCTCCCGAGCAGCTGGGACTACTACAGGGTGCACCACCGTGCCCGGGTAATTTTTGTATTTTCAGTAGAGGCAGGGATTCGCCATGTTGGCCAGGCTGGTCTCGAACTCCTGGCCTCAAGTGATCCACTCGCCTCGGCCTCCCAAAGTGCTGGGATTACAGGTGTGAGCCACCGCATCTGGCTGTGACACATTTTTAATTAATTCATTTATATATATACGAGCTAGATGCTTTAAGAAGCCTCTGAACTCAATGCATACTGCATTGATATTGGTTGAAGTACATGAAATTACAGTTTTTGAAGGCCAAAATCATGACTTCCAGCCATTTCACATGGTTCAACCTAATACGTTGAGTGTAGGTTCATATGGTTCAACCTAAAACATAGGCCACATTGGAAACACTGGAAGAATTATATACTTCAAAACCATGAAATAGAGAGTGAATGATTTGTCACCATCAGAGAAGCACATAATAGTAGCTATTCCACTAGTTCTTCTATCACTTTCTTTCCTATCTGTTCACACATTAATACAGCCTCAAAATGTGGATGGTAATTAATGGTCATGAGTCGCAGATTTTCAGAACTGAAAGAGATCTGGTAGCTTTCCAAATTTTATTAGTCATAGGATCCTCTGCAAATCAACCTATCATGAAATAAAAACAGATAAAATATAACGTAGTAGAGTTGTTCTGTCTGAAGGAGAGGTGTTATATACCAGGGGCACTTCCTTTTCCTCCCTTCCCTCATGGTGGCCCCTCGGGGGCCCCTTTAGAAGACCTGTGGCTTCACCAAACACATTGGAAACCACTGATCCATCTTAATCCCTTCATTTTATTGACCAGAACACTACACTGAAATCTATAGGTTAAGTGACTTACCCAAAGCCACAGCTACTTGATGATAGGACTAGGACTACACCTTGGTCTCCAGAATCATACTCTGCTCTCCTTTAGACTCAACTTACTTCTATAAAAAACACCATTATAGCCGGGCGCGGTGGCTCAAGCCTGTAATCCCAGCACTTTGGGAGGCCGAGACGGGCGGATCACAAGGTCAGGACATCGAGACCATCCTGGCTAACACAGTGAAACCCCGTCTCTACTAAAATACAAAAAAAAATTAGCCGGGCGAGGTGGCAGGCGCCTGTAGTCCCAGCTACTCGGGAGGCTGAGGCAGGAGAATGGCGTGAACCCGGGAGGCGGAGCTTGCAGTGAGCTGAGATCCGGCCACTGCACTCCAGCCTGGGTGACAGAGCGAGACTCCATCTCAAAAAAAAAACAAAACAAAACAAAAAAAAAAAAACACCATTATATCGAGAGAATGAAAAGACAAACCACCCAGTGGGAGAAAACATTTGAAAAAGGTACATCTGATAAAAGATTGCTATCCAAAATGTATAAAGAACTCTTAAAACAGTAAGAAGACAAGCATATAAAAATGGGCCAAAGATCTTAACAAACACCTCACCAAAGAAGATACGTGAATGGCAAATAAACATATGAAAATATGCTCCACAGCATATGGTCATGTGTTGCTTAGTGGCAGGAAACATTATAAGAAATGCATCGTTAGGTGATTTTGTTGTTGTGCAAACATCATGGAGTGTACTTACACAAGCCTAGATGGCATAACCTACTATACACCTAAACACCTAGGCTATATGGTATAGTCTCATTGCTCCTAGGCTACAAAACTGTATGGCATGTGACTGTACTGAATACTATAAGCAACTTACTGAATACTTTGAATACTGTAAGTAACATAATGTAAGTATTTGTGTATCTAAACATATCTAAACATAGGAAAGGTACAGTAAAAATATGGTATATAATCTTATGGGACCACCTTCATATATGTAGTCTGTCATTGAAGAAAACATCATTATGCAGTTCATGGCTACATATCATCAGGGAATTGCAAGTTAAAACAAGAAGACACCACTACACACCTATTTAACTGGCCAAAATCTAGAACACTGACAACATCAAATGCTGTCAAGGACATGGAGCAATAGGAACTCTCTTTCATTGCTGGTGGGAATGTAAAATAGTACAGTCACTTTAGAAGATGGTTTCATGGTTTCTTACAAAACTAAACATACTCTTACCATATGATACAGCAATTGTACTCCTTGATATTTACCCCCAAACAGTTGAGAATTTACAAGCATCAAATCATGGAAAGACATGAAGGAATCCTAAATGCATAATACCAAGTGAAAGAAGCCAATCTGAGAAGGTTTCTTTCTCTTCAATCTGAGAAGGCAAAATTACAGAGATAATAAAAAGATCAGTGATGGCCAGGCATGGAGGGGGAGTGGGCAGGAGGCATGAATAGGTGGCGCACAGAGGATTTGTTTTTAGGGCAGTGAAACTACTGTGTATAATACTATAATGGTGGGTACATGTCATTCTTTACGCATTTACCCGAACTCATAGAATATACAACACCAAGAGTGAACCCTAATGTAAATTTTGGACTTTGGGTGATAATGACATGTCAATGTAGTTTCATTGATTGTAACAAATGTACCTCTCTGGTAAGGGAAGTTGATAATGGGAAGGGATTAAGTGACTGCTTCATGGGAATAGGATCTCTTTTGGAAGTGACGAAAATGTTTTGTAACTAGAAGGTTGCACAGCAACCTTTAGTACATTTTGTAACTATTTTCCTTACAGCACAGCAACCTTCTGGTTACAAAATGTACTAAATGCCACTGAATTATACACTTTAAAATAGTCAAGTCTATGTTATATAAATTTTGCCTCCATTTAAAGAAAATCAATAGTGCTAAAGTTGAGAAACCTTTCTAAACTTATGTGCCAAAGGTTATTTTCTTCTTTAATAAGTAAATGGCAGAGAGGATTGCATGAAACACAAAAAGCATCAAGCACTATAATGAGTTTTTTAAGTAGCCTGACTCTCAGTTCTTTTCTTTTCTAGTGAGAAAAACTTGCCAAGAAAAAATTATGGCAGTTGTCAGCCACAAGCAGATCCATGTTACTGTTATAAAATTCTGAAGATAAGGATTTATAATAAATTATTGACATCATCTAAACTAAAGAGGCCTGAATATGTCACCATAATTAAGAGACTCTCAAATCTAATACAGGCAGAAAAATGAAATAATTAATTGACTTTAAGTGGATACCTTCACTTGAACCATAAACCAGGGGAGGTCCCAAATAAAATTAGGCACTTCATTATAAGACAGTTACTTTACAAGGCTTGTCAGTTTGAAGGTTCATTCCCTATTCGACAACATAGAGCTGTACACTCAGTTAAAGTTTAGAATTGGCTTCAACTTAACAATAGTTCAGCAGTGAATCAAATAACTTACGTATTTACTGTGGTGGCTGTAAACCATTTTCCCTTCCACTAAGTCTTGACAACTAGGGGGATATGTTTGAGTTCCTTGGGATAAAGGAATCCAGCACATGCAATGACCCAGAGGAATTATGCAGCTATGTTGTAATAAGAAACAAAGACTAACTGGCAACACTACCACTGTTTTGCTATAGCACAACCATAAAAATTCATTTATGCTAAGACATTAAGGTCATGTTACTATTAAGTACAGAAAATGAAAATGGAAACTGACTTTTCATATTAAGATTTTATAGACCTACAATTTTCTTCTAAGCTAGGTAGGTAAGACCTATTTCCAAAGACTAAATACTGGAAGAGGAAAAACAGAAAAAAAAAATGCTAAGTTATCTTCATATTTTATTTCGGATTATCCTCCACAAATAAGACCTGCCTGATTGTAATCATTAAGCTATTCCAGATATTGTTTTGTATATAACAAAGCAAAATTATTTTGAAAATTCATGGCTAAGTATTATTCCTATTTTGTGGAAGATGTGTACAAGCAGCTAGCTCATGGTTTGCTATTATCAAGACAACATGACGAACTTCTCCCAGAAGCTCTGTTTTTAAGGTAGATAGTGAAAATAGCCATTAATAACTTCATATGAGGCTAGCAGATACCACAAATTGCTTCCACAGCACTTAGAAGATTCAGTAATAGAAATGTGTGCTAAGATAGAAAAAAATTCAGATGGAAAGTAGCTATATCTTTAAAACACAAATTCTACCGAAACACTGTAAAAAAACAATAATCACAAAATTTTTAAAGCAAGAAAACTGAAAAATATTCATTGTAGATAAAGAGAAGACTTACTGGGAGTACTGGGCCTTTTACCGTTTTATCATGAATATACCAGTTGGTCAGAGGAGAAATGAAAAGGTAAAATATAGTTTCAATTACCATCTGAAGATGATTAAAGATAAATACCCTAGAACAGTCATCTGGTATCCATTGGGGATTGGTTCCAAGATTTCCACGGATACCAAAATGCTCAAGTCCCTTATATAAAATGGCACAGTAGTTGCATATAACCTATGCATATCCTTCTGTACACTGTAAATCATCTCTGGATTACTTATAAAACCTAATACAGTGTAAATGTTATGAAAATAGTTGTTATACCGTATTGTTTTATTTGCATTTTATTGTTGTATTCTTATTTTTTTGTTTTTTTTCTCAAATAACTTCAATCCACGGTTGGTTGAATCTATAAATGTGGAACTCACAGATATGGAGGCCTGATTATATTATAATATTTTGTGAGCCTATATATACACATTTGTAAAATCCTCACATTCTCTTTGTAAAAATGTTCTCTACTAGAATTTTACATATAGTTTTATTTATATATGCTGTTCATTTTTGAACCAGTATCTCATCTTGTCATCTCATGCTATTCTGGTGTTCCATGATGCATTATATTCCTTGTGTCAACAAAAACCACAAAGATAAAAA
The DNA here is from genome assembly GCF_003255815.1 of Theropithecus gelada. NCBI lineage: Eukaryota > Metazoa > Chordata > Mammalia > Primates > Cercopithecidae > Theropithecus > Theropithecus gelada. Next base: position 21,777,099 of record NC_037689.1, read on the forward strand.
CTCATCAGTCAAACGGGTGAGTTTCACATAGGCCAGGTAAGCAGCAAAAGACCCTTTACTTTAGGCACCTTCCCTTGTGGACTGTGTAGCATAAACTTCTGAACTGAATTGTTTTGTTACCTACTATGGTCACTGCCAATCAATATGGCTGCCTTTTGAATTACCGCAGACATGGACCACTGCTGCTCAGAGGATTTTCATCTTTGAGGCATTCCACCATCTGATACACATGTATTTTAGCTGTTACCCTAAATGTTGATGAACAATGAGCCATTTCCCTTTGCCTTTCTGTCCAGTCCCTCATGATATGTGAACACTGCAGATATTAAAAAAATAATTTCTTCTATACCTCTCACAGCAACAGATAGCTCTTAAGTTTTTAATTGACTTACACACTATTGATGATTAAGATATTCAGAATATGGTTTATTGGAAGAAAAAAACTGGATGTGACATAAGAAGACCTAGATTCGCATTTTGGCTCTCCATTAGTAGTCTGTGGATTATAGATAAGACTTTTTCTTATGAGCCTCAGTTTTATAACACATAAAATGAGGATAATAATTCCTATTTACATCATAGGGTTGTCTTGCAACTCAAGATAATGTAGAGGGAGTATCTGTGAGTTATAAAGTGCTCTACAGAAATGTGTTAATATCAGAATAATTACAGATTCTTAAGAGTCCCAAAGACTAAGCCCTGTTTAAGAATTCATACATAGTAAATGGGATTTCAGTGTCACACACAATGGACACTGGTAGTAGTAGGCTAATAAAAAATTAAATATACAAGGCTGTTCTCATCTTCCCCACCTCAAGATTTAAATTTTGTTTATAATCCTTCGTGTCACATAAACGAATGATTCTTCTAACACATATGTACAAATAACTTCTTCATCTAGTATCAAAGAATGCTAAAAGAAATTCACCTCAGTTTTAATTTCTCACCTAAACTGTACAGTTATCCAACCGTGTTTTTTGTTTTCATGCATCCTTAATTTATGTAACGAGGCTAGTGCCATATCTTTGCAATATTTTTCCTCTGTGTCCCTCTGCATGATACATTGGGCTACGTTTGTGAGAATCTTTGCCAAATGCAGGGAAAATTTCATTGTACAGTGCCAGAAAAGAGAAAAATGAGCATACAGTAGCATCTTTTTCTCCCCAGTAACAGTGTCAGCAATTAACAAATGTAATCAGGCAAACTAAGCAAAGCTTAGAGAGTAAAGGATAGTCTCTTTGAGATTCAGGATATTACAAATGCTTTCAAAGTGGTCAACACAGTGAAAATGCTATCACAAGCTTCTGTATTTGTAAAAGCAGCATTCTTTGAAGCACTTCCCTTATCTCATCACCAGCTTGGAAACATGCCTATCTTTGCAGATTACATTACCATGCCCTGTTCTTTAGCAAGAACTACAGTTGACTCTTGAACAACACATATTTGAACTGCACAGGCTAATTTATACGCAAATTTTCTGCAGTCTCTGCCACTCCTAAGACATTAAGACCAATTCCTCTTCTTCCTCCACTGATTCCATGTGAAGATGACAAAAATGAAGACCTTTATGATGATCTACTTCCACTTAATAGTAAATACATTTTCTCTTCCTTATGATTTTCTTAATATTTTCTATTCTCTAGTGTATTTTATTATAAGAATACTGTATGTAATACACACAGCATATAAAGTATGTGTTAATTGTTTATGTTATTGGTAAGGCTTTCAGTCAACAGTAGGCTAGTAGTAGTTAAGTTTTGGAGGCATCAAAAATTATACATGAATTTTTGATTAAGCAACAGAGTCAGCATTCCTAGCCCCCACATTGTTCAAAGGTCAACTATATACTAATTGCCTGACCATTTGAACAAAAAGTTGCTGAGACACCTTCTAAACTAAGAACCTAATAGTCCCTTTGCTAGTGACCTGATGAGCAGTCTAAAAATGAATAGAGGAAATGAGAAAGAATGGGTTTCCTTGTCTCAGTGCAGCTCTCTCCTCTATATGGCTATGGCAGTATCCAACAACCACAGCATTCTCCAAATCCACTTGAAGCTTTTGGGATTGGGTGAGGACCAAACATGATGTGCTAATGTTATAGGAGTTACTAAGAAATTATTTTAGGCAGATAGATAGGAAAAGGGGTCCTTGGGAAGTTTTTCTTTCTTTTAAAGCAGCTCCAGAAATGTTTCTTGTCTAGCAGGAAAGCCCAGGCTCTTAAGAGTTGGGCCAGCAAGCTTTGATATGCAAATGCAGGCCATTGGAAACTGGGTCCACACAAACATGGCCATTCCCACCATCTTCTTCCCCTTGCCCCAACATGTTCCTGGCAACATGGCCGTCCCCACATATCCCCACGTGTGTAGAACATCACAGCGCCCTACATTTGCACATTAAAAAGCTAGGGTGGGAGGGCCAGTTTTCTCACAGGCTATGTGAATGACATACCTGGTCAAACCACTCCCCTGAGCCCTATGCAAATCAGACACTGCCTCCTCCAGTCTCCTCATATAACTGGCTGTTTTCCACCACACTCCAGGTTTCCTCTCTCAGCTGGGAGCCCCTCTCCCTCTGTCTCTGTAGGCGGGAGCTTCTTCCTTCTTTGTTGCCTATTAAACTCTCCACTACTTAAAACCACTCCACGTGTGTCTGTGTCGTTTTATCTAACTCGGCGTGAGACTAAGGACCCTGGAGTTCCCCCAGCCATTGGAGCTGTATCACTACTCTGGAAGCTTCCACTGACAGCTGATTTGCGGGCAGGCCGTGGCACAGATTAGTCCCAGAATTCTGAATAGTGTTTAAAAATTTTATTTAGTTTTAAAAATTCCAAACCATCAGAGATTGCCATCTTTTGTGAAGATTTGGAAAGAACCAGAATAGCTAGGCCTAATCAATTTCCAAGGGAAGCTCTGGAGAAAACAGGAACAAAAGCTGATTCAGCAAGATTCAAGAAGATATTTTCCGTGATTGATCCATAATCCTTGGAGCTTCCTACCAGGGCCCATACAAGGGTGGGGCAAGCAAAATGCAACAGAAGGAGGAACTCTCAGTTGCTTATATGACTCAAGTCCCAGTCATGCTGCCTACAGAAGCATCTGGTCAAATAACTTCATTTTTACCCATTAAAAAAACAATGAAGATATAGTTAGTCAGTAAGGACAGTAATGGGCAGATACCACTGCTGTATTCCATTACACTTTAGAACTCTCAAAACACTTTTACATGTATTATCACATTATGCCAACCACAACTTTCTGAGGCTAGAAGTGCAGAATGTATTAATCCCACGTCAGGGATGAACAAACAAGTTTAGGGAGTTTCTAGGATTTGATCAAGGTAGTAGAGGTGGAGCTTGAATTCAGGTCTTTTGTATCCAGTATTCTTCTCACTATACACACCAAATCTTCCTCTGAGGTCCTTCATAGCATTCTAATTTTATGATTGTGAAAATTAATAAAATTTAAAAGCTGTTGGAACCCCCCAAAACACTTTAAGCCTTGGGAGAGATGTGACTGTGGTTTCAGTCACATAACATATTTTGCAATTCTGCTTCTTAGGTTATAGTTTAACACTCTTCCTCATTGCTGTTGTTTTGTAAATGAATAGCAAAGACCAGAGGCCAGACCTCCCCCTTTCAGTCACTGATCTTTGCTACTCTTCCTTTATTATCCTGTACCTAACTCAGACCAGATGGTGCCCCAAACAGAGACCCCATGACAATCACATCTTCATTGTGGAATGTTAAATATACCTTTCCTGAAAGAAAAGGACCACCTGGATCAATCAGGTCATTGTAACTATGCAGTAAGCCTTACATAGAAAGATGTTAAAATTCTGTTAAAATATCCTAAACTTTGTCTATTCAAGTGATCCCCAAACTTCTACAATTGGAAACAGTGATTTCCATTCTTTGGAATCAGTGCTTTCCAGATGAGTCCATCCTCAACCTTTGCACTCGAATAAACTCTTTAAACTAGATTCTGACCCTTTTGATTATTTTAGGTTGCCATGATATACATTAATTAGAATTATTTATGAAGTCCCTCTTGTGGCTGCTTAATATTAACAAGGAAATGAACTTAAATTTATCTGTTGTCCACTGCCCATAAGCAGCCTTATGAGAAGGCAAAAATAAACAAAAGGAATTCATCTAATGGTTCGTAATGCTGGGCTTTAAAAAAAAAAAAAAAAATTACAGATCAGCCTCACAGATGATTATTTTTACTACTTTCATTGGCTGCATAGTAGACTCTTTATTTTATGTTACTAGCATGAAAACAGAAAACAGAAAAAAGTTGTAAAGAAGCTGGGTTTGGGGAAGATCTATATATAGAGTATATCTATATATACACTATATATTATAGTATATATATCTATATATATACACTAATACATATATACACACTATATATTAGTATATATATATAATATATATGTGGTTGATGGTCTTTCTCTGCAAAGCCCTGCTTCAGACAAAAACTTTTTAACACTAACAAGAAATACAATTTAGGTGTCCACAAATATACTATGAGTTAGAAATTTAATTTCCTGACTATAATAGCTACAGAGACAGTCTAAATTACTTAAAAGGGAAGAGAAACTTACCCCTCCCCATGTTTTCTTGTGGTTTCTGGCAGGTCCCTGGATGACGATTCCCTGTACAAAACAGAGCACATACACACAGTCAGATTGACAGAGGCTGAGTGGTTACATCAGATAAGCTCCAGTACAGCTGATGTGGTCAATGTGAGCATTTCATTTCAGTACATTCCAATCTTTCTCCCTTACATAAATGTTTTCTCCCTCACAAACAGATAATCTAACCTCAGAGGACAGAAGCACAATATTCTGGAAGCAGGGGCTCTATATCAACTAACTATGACCTTCTTTATCTGGTACTAGTTTCTGTCCGTGCCAAGTAACAATCCCCAAATTGGTCACACACTTATCTCTTCAGAAAACAGCAATATCAACACAAATGGCAGACAAAAATCCCAAAAGGCCCAAAGTTAATAACCAGGCCAGCAAGTTACTAGCTCTCCTGTCTCTGGCTTCCCTTCAATATCATTCTGTGACAAATTCAATAGCCTTTATAGCGTAACATTTTCCCAAATGGTGTAAAACAACAGCATCCCTAATCAAATTAGCCCTGAGGCAAAGCAGCCCACAGAGTTATTTCCAATAAACAGTATGAATCAATGACCATAAACTACTGACAACAGAAATTTTGGAGAAACAAAAAACATACACTGCAATTACAGAGAAAGGGTATACACAGGGGAACAGAAATTGTTTCCAAAAGATGGAAAAAAAACCCCTCATACATACACAGAAACCAATTCATATCATAATGCTTCATATTCTCACAGGGTTCAATCATAGAGCTATCATGCATTTATTATTCACTTATCATGTTCCCAATATGAAACTAAGCACCTGAAAGGTAAAGCTATAAGAGATAAACTATCAGTCCATTAAGGAATCTATAACCTACTTGAAGTTAAGCAGAGACCATTGAGGAATAAATATTAGACTGAGACCTGATAACCAACTGTGTGACACCTGATCAATCATTTTCTATCATAAATTCTTTGCAAAAGGAGGAGGCTCAACTATATGAGTTTTCCCAAATTATTCTCCACAGTGTCAGGCCTCTGAGCCCAAGCCAAGCCATTGCATCCCCTGTGACTTGCACATATACACCCAGATGGCCTGAAGTAACTGAAGAATCACAAAAGAAGTGAAAAGGCCCTGCCCCGCCTTAACTGATGACATTCAACCACAAAAGAAGTGAAAATGGCCTGTTCCTGCCCTTAAGTGATGACATTACCTTGTGAAAGTCCTTTTCCTGGCTCATCCTGGCTCAAAAAGCTCCCCCACTGAGCACCTTGTGACCCCCACTCCTGCCCGCCAGAGAACCCCCCTTTGACTGTAATTTTCCTTTACCTACCCAAATCCTATAAAACGGCCCCACCCTTATCTCCCTTCCCTGACTCTCTTTTCCGACTCAGCCCACCTGCACCCAGGTGATTAAAAAGCTTTATTGCTCACACAAAGCCTGTTTGGTGGTCTCTTCACATGGACGCGCATGACACATGGTATGTTAAAAAGTGTGTTATTCAAAAACAGGGCTCTCTGATCTGGTAATAGGGCAGAAACTAGTCCCAGATAAAGAAGGTCATAGTAAGTTGAAATAGAGCCCATGCTTCCAATGTAGGAAATACTGACTTAATTTAATCAGGTTTCTTTATTATAAGACTTTTCAGAGCCTTTAAAATGCTACTGAGCAATGGGACAGAAGTACAGTCTCAAAGTATTTAGCTATATAGTCCTTTCTGTAAGCAACGGGCATTTCTCAGGAGTCTTGTTCTTTGGCGCTCATTTTGGAAAACTGGACAAGATAACTGCTAAAGTTTCTTGCAGCTCTGAAATTCTGTTATTTTCTAACAACGCATTAATCATATGGAACAAAATTAGCATAAAGTGAATCAAGAAAGACGTCAAGGGGGCTGGATTCTCAGATAATTTTGGAGTTGAAAGGAACTTTAGAAATCATCTAATGACTTCTCATCAACGCATCTTTTTTGAAAGCAGCAGACAGCCCTCAAAAAATTTTATGTGGACCACCAATATATAAAAAATGGGTTAGGGTGGAACTCTTCAGGCAGAATTGGTGTGGTGCGTTGTAGTCTCACCCATTGAGATTTTTTTCTGGAGGTGACCTGGACATACCTCATCAGAAACCTAGCACTATAGGAAGCACAATTTGAAATCCAGTGACTCCTGACCCTTCAGATAAAGCTAGTCTGGGAAACCTTTAGGGAAGTGTTAGAACTCATACCTTTTCACAGGAAGGTTCTCACCCTTCCCAAGTATCATCTCAACTTTAACTGTAACCCATTCAAATCACATAAATGAAATAATCATTATGTCAACATAACTATAAAACCATCCTTACACCAGGAAATACCAAAAGAAAGTTAATATACTAAAATGTAATCCATGTACAAATGAGAAGCCATGAAAGAGTTAAGCAGGGCAGTGATATAGCTAAATTGGGATTTTAAGAAGACACTTCTGGCAGCAGTAGGGAAAGGAGATTTGAGGTATGAGAGTGGCTTGACCAGGGACAGTGATATCAGAGATGCTAGGTAAATCTGGCAGGACTTCTCGTATTTTATTTCTTGTTTATTCTTTAATATTTAATAAAGTCTTTTAGAAAAGAATCAAGCCTATTTCAGTTGTGTTAGGAGAAACCACAAAGGAAAGGGCTGTCAGGCCTGGGCCAGGATTTTCAAAGAGGAATTGCCGCTCCAGAGGTCAGCATGGTGGAAACAACAAGCATCATTGGAGGCAGCTATCTTCCAGGGGAAGATAAAACCAAGGAGGCAAAAATCAATACTACATGTCAGCCACCTCATCTAGCGTTTCAGTAATAAACCTCCAAAGATCAGCATCTTATTTTAAATAAGACAATTTTCTTACAGCGATAAAAGGCTCAAGGCCTACTACCCATATCACCTCAAACCGCAAACTCCCCCAGGCCCAGGTTACCTCCTTGCTTCTTCTGATGTCATGATCTTTCCATTCTGATCCTCTGCTGTTCTAGTCTCTGGTCTCTTCTTTCAGCTAGTGTGTGTGTGTGTGTGTGTGTGTCTGTGTGTGTGTGTTAGTTTTTAATACTTCTCTAAGCAGCAGTATTTATTTATCTTGATTCTCAGTCAGGTCCCCATCCCAAACTAAACGTTACTTCTAAAATAACGGCAATACACTTAAAAACAACAATAACAACAAAGTAGTTTTTAGCCAGACATTAGAAAATCAAATAATCTTTGTTCCATGGATTAACCCACCCTGGCATTACACGCCCTCTACAACCAGATTCCACTTTCCTTAATAGCTATACTACAGTCCAGCCAAACCAGCCTCTACTCATCCCTTAAATATGTTTTGAACTGGTCCAATTCTTTGCCTCTACTCTTTTCCTCCGTATTATCTACTACAAAAATTCCATTCATCCTTCAATATCAATAGTGATACTTTCCCTCATTACCTGAGTAGAAAGTAATTTCTTTTTCCTTTGAACTCTCATAATGCTACCTCATCCAGATGTTAATATCTTATAGTGTCTATCAGACTAATTCTCAAAGGGTAAGCAATTTGTCATCAACACCTGTATCTAGCCTGTGCAAGGCACTAGATCATTCCCAAAGAGGATTCTAGTGGTGCACACAAACCAGACTTAGGGGAAGTTCATTTGTGCTTAAGTTTCCCTAGTATAAATGAGTGCTTCAAACTCCAGTAATTCACATACCACCTTAATCAATTTGATGAGTTGTGCTTAATGTATCTGTTGTGTACAGTTACTTAATGTTTCCTTCCATTAAGTTACTTTTTAACTTCAGTATCCACTTTAGCGCTGTCCTATAAAATACTACACAAAAACATGGGTTTGTCGTTTTCTATATTTTCTAATGTATATAAAATACATAACTCTTAAGGTTATAGAAACGTTTCCAGGTCATACCTAGATATTCAAAGCATATCACAAGTGGTACATTTTGTGGAAGACTGTTCTTTCCTGTCTTCAGTCAATCCAAAAATATTTGGTGAGTGTCTTTTATTTGCCATATGCTATTTTATTCTTCAGAGTAGTGGTTCTCAAATGGAGGCAATTTTCCCCCGAGGGGGCATTTATCAATGTCTAGAGGTATTTTTGTTTGTCACAACTGGAGACGGGTGCTGCTGACATCTAGTAGGTTGGGGCCAGGAACTGCTAAACATCCTACAAATGCATGGAACAGTCCCCTACAAAAAAGAATTAACCAGTCCAAAATGTCAATAGTGTCAAAGTTAAAAAACCCTGCCTTAGAGAAAAAATTGGCAAACAAGAGAGACAAATTCTTTTTTTTTTTTTTTTTTTTTGAGTTTACAATTCAGTAACAATGTTATACATGATACTCTCTTTCAGTATTGTATTAGTCTCTTCTCATGTTGCTGATAAAGACATACCTGAGACTGGGAAATTTACAAAAGAGGTTTAACGGACTTATGGTTGCATGTGACTGGGGAAGCCTCACAATTGTGGCAGAAGGCAAGGAGGAGCAAGTCACGTCTTACATGGATGGCAGCAGGCAAAAAGAGAAAGCTTGTGTAGGGAAACTCCCCGTTATAAAACCATCAGATCTCATGAGACTTACTCTCTATCACAAGAACAGCACGAGAAAGACCTGCCCTCCATGATTCAATTACCTCCCACTGTGTCCCTCCCATGACACATGGGAATTCAAGATGAGATTTGGGTGGGGACACAGCCAAACCATATCAAGTATATATTCAAGTAAGAGTCAACAATCTACAGTTTTCAGGATTTCTTCTCTGTGTGCATTTCTTGTACATGGAAGTCATATTGGCACTGAACAGATTTCCAGTACCACAGCTTTAAAAATTGTAAGTGAAGACTTTATTGATCTTTATACTGTTCATACAGTTTAGAAATGACAACTTAACAATGCAGAAATGCAGTGTTCAGTACAGTACTTAGGTAGAGCAAGCTAATATCCACATTATTAGGACCCCAGCATCACTAAAACTGTCAAAGAACTACATACAGAAGTATGCATCCCCAAATACAGGCTGAAGATTGCAAAGTGGACACTATGTTTTAGATGGAGATCCAGACTGACTTTATATCAATGTCCTGGGAGCTGCTATCATTTCAGTTCAGAAAACACCAAACAAAATACCACTGTATAATATACAGTTGTTTGAATGTTGATTGAATAATTACTATGTTATAATATACTAGGGAAAATGTTAGGTTCTTTTATATATTACTTATCTTATTAGACACTAAAATTTCCTTAATTTGGGACAATAATAGAATCTGTATCATATTTTATCTACCTTTTGGAAAGTATATCTTTTTTGAGAACCATATCAGGTTTGTCTCCTGTTGATTTTTCAATCTGAATTTTTTTTACTATAGTCTTCCTTAATTGTATATATTTAAGGTGCATAACTTGATGTTTTCATATCCTTATCTTTTTTTTTTTTTTTTTTTTTTTTGAGATGGAGTCTCACTGTGTGACCTGGGCAATCTCAACTCACTACAACCTCCGCCTCCTGGGTTCAAGCGATTCTCCTGCCTCATCCTCCTGAGTAGCTGGGATTATATGCACCCATCTCTACACCCAGCTATTTTTTTGCATTTTTAGTAGAGACGGGGTTTTCACCATGTTGGACAGGCTGGTCTCGACCTCCTGACCTCGTGATTCGCCCGCCTTGGCCTCCCAAAGTGCTGGGATTACAGGAGTCAGCCACTGTGCCCAGCCCTGATATACTTATCTTAATAGACACGTACAAGCATGACCTTTTAAATAATGACACGTTATATACATCCCAACAAAGAGTTCCAACAACAGGTAAGAGCATGGGCTTTGCTATCATACGTATGTGGGCTTGAGGTCTGGTCTGCCAATTACCATCTATCTGATCTTGGGAAAGTTATTTAGCCTCTTTAAGACTTAGTTTGTTCAACCATAATGGGGTTATTAATAGTAGCTCTAATTTCACAGGCTTTGAAGGAGGATTAAACAACAATTTTAATAGTTATTAATAACAGTAAGCAGGACCTATGAGGATACTAACAAAGATTTGGTATTTTTCCCCTCAAAATGTTTTGGTACAATCTGGTTCTTGAGGTTTATTTTCTAGTTTGGTCAATATGGTTCAATACATTAAGTGTAACTATTACTACTTCAGACAGAGAAGAGAGTGACATAAGGTATATTTTGTGAGCTGAATGTTTTAAATTAAAATATGATTTGGCTTCAGTTGCTTTGATGTTTTAAATTTGGAATGATTTAAATTTGGAACTCTTAGAGAACTGGAGGTTCTCTAAGAGTTCCTTTGCCATTTTTGATGTTCCTTAAATGCACTTGCCCCTCTTTTCTTAGCCTTCTCATGACAATAGACTGGAAACTCCCATTCTTGGTAGTTATTCTTCTTCCAGTAATCCTCTGAGATTCAATATTATCTAGCTCTTTATTAGTTTTGAAACACTGCAGGCTACATTTTAATTTGTAGAGGACTTCTATGTTGACTTTACTTTTTAGCCACATGGCTTTCTCATGGTTGATTAGGCAGGTCAATCACTTCACTGTCTACCACGGTGCTTGGATACACCATGACTATAATCTCTGGTTACTCTCCTTAAGGCTTTACCAGTCCCAGGCTCTTGCTCTTCCCCAGACCCCAAGGCCCTTCTAATTTTTAAGGGTAAAAGGATCTAAGGGCCCTGTGGCATACTCTAGAGATCAGGTGCTCCCTGGAGTTAATTCCCTCCTTGTGGTGTCTCTTAAAGTCACAACTCTCTTTGGCTATCTAAGAGCTCTTCTGTAAGTGAAAGTTTCATCCTATTTGGCCTCTGGGAGTTTCACCTGTGCATCTTTCTGCTTCTACATCCTTCACAGAATAGAAATTCAACTGGTATTTGTTGTATGTCTATTATGATAAGGCAATTTCACTTTATGTCATCTTATCAGTGCTTGCAACAACTCTGAGATAGGTAGAAAAAGACTTCTTGATAAATGATAAAACTAAATTTCAGAGAAATGGACTTACTCATGTTCGCATAGTAAATAGGAGGATCTTAGGATTGGGTTTTTTAAAACTTATCAACACATTTACATAAAAAATGCCAACATTAAAACTCGATGACTTTTGACAAACACAGTTGTGTAATTGGTACCTAGGTCAAGATTCAGAATGCATTCCCAAGATTTTAACCTAGGGTTTCTGACATCAACTCCAGTGTTCTTTTAATCACATATGTAGTCATTCAAAAAATATTTACTTACTGCTTATTACATTTTAGTTATTTTGCTAAACATTGGGTTGTTAATGGTGAATAAGGCATCTGTGATCCCTGCCCTAATAGAGCTTAGGTTCTATGGGGGAGTCATTATATTTTGTTTAACTATAAATAAAGGACCTTAAGGTAATAGAGTAACTTAAAGAAGTTCGGTTTGGGCCGGGCGAGTTGGCTCATGCCTGTAATCCCAGCACTTTGGGAGGCCAAGGCAGGAGGATCACCTCAGGTCAGGAGTTCAAGACCAGCCTGGCCAACGTGGCGAAACCCCGTCTCTACTGAAAATACAAAAATTAGCCGGGCGTGGTGGTGTGCGACTGTAATCCTAGCTACTCAGGAGGCTGAGGCAGGAGAATTGCTTGAACCTAGGAGGTGAAGGTTGCAGTGAGCCAAGATCACACCACTGCAGTGCACTCCAGCCTTGGAGACGGAGCGAGACTCTGTCTCAAAAAAAAAAAAAAAAAAAGTTCAGTTTGATTTCAGCATAACAAGCAAGGGAGAAGGTGGGAGACAAAGGCAAATAGTCAAATCACACAAGGCTTTACTGGCTGGAAAACCATTTGGATTTCATTGTAAAAGCAGTGGGAAACCACTAAGCAATACCTTTGTCTTCATAAAATAACCTATTACCTAAGAGCTTGCTTAATTCTTCAATTATTTTAACCTTTAGGTATTTACTATGTGCCATTCACTTCACAAAGCCTACTGTTTCAAATGTATAAAAACAATAATTGATATAAAAGCTTGAGGTATAGATATATGTATATTTATATTAACATTATGTATAATTAACATTATTAATATAAAATAATATATGATATATTAACATAATTATATAAAATACATTATAAAAGTATATTATTAAATACTTTTTTAAATGAACGTATCTAACATGTATATTTATACATGCTGTTCTTCAGTGCTATATACACTAGGGAACAGCATCAAAATGCTGTTAGATATTGCTGAAATTCAGAGATACCTCCTACAATCTCTAGAGCAAAGCTAGGCAAGCTATGCAAATGAACAAAGGATACTTTGTTTCTGTTGTCCAGTCATCCTCAGAGTTGGATACAGTAAAATATGTAGCAAATTCAGCAGTTCGTTTCTCAATTCAACAGATATATATTATGTAAATACTCAAATAAAATATACATTGTGTGTCTACTACATGCCTAGGTGCTAGAGAATCCAACAGTAAGCAATACAGACACAAACCCCTGCCCTCACTAAAGTTACAATCTAGAGGGAAGAAATAGTTAACCTGTGTCTGTTTATTTAAACAAGCAAAAGTATAGTATGTAAAACAGTGATAAATAGTGGTACCTATCAAGGAGAAAAATAAGGCAGGAAAAGATGTTATTTAAATAACTACTGCCTGTGTAAGAGAAATACTTCTGTGGGTTTATGTATTTTTGGGGGACACTGCCTCCCAGGTTCAAGTGATCCTCCCACCTAAGTCTCCTGGTAATTTTTGTATTTTTTTTGTACAGACAGGGTTTCACCATGTTGCCCAGGCTGGCCTCAAACTCCTGGGCTCAAGTGATCCACCCACCTGAGCAAAGCTAGGCAAGCTTGAGCCTCCCAAAGTGCTGGGATTACAGGTGTGAGCCACCACACCTGGCACTAGTTTTCTAATGATACAACAGTTGGTGTATATCAGGGGTCAATTGGCTTTTTCGGTAAAAAGCTAGAGAATAAATATTTTAGGCTGTGAGGGTCATATGGTCTCTGTTGCAACTACCCAACTCTACTGTTACAGCATGAAAGCAGCCACAGAAACAAATTTGTGTGTGGCTATATTTTAATAAAAACTTTATTTATGGACACTGAAATGTGAATTTTATATAGTTTTCATGTATCATAAAATACCCTTCTTTGATTTTTTTAAAGCATTTAAAAATGTAAAACCATTCTCAATTCATGGCCACACAAAAACTGGCAGCCAGCCACTATTTAACAATCCCTGGTGTATACAATGAAATGGCTTACTGAATTTTCATACGTCAACAAGTCAAAGAAATAACAAGGAAGCCCAGTGTAAGTATCATTGAAACACAGAGATCCAGCACCATCAATAACAACAGGAAGAGAATTCTCTAACTTTCAAGTGAGAGATATTAATTTTATATGACAGTGGAACTTATATTTCTAGTGCACAATAAAATATTAAAGATAATGGTACAACCATCTAAATAAATTATGCTTAAACTATAGAAACACCTCAGTGAATAAAAAAGTCATTGCACATCACATCAAACAATCTAGATGCCCTATAAATCACTTCATAAAGTCAACTGTATTCTCTAACAGAAATAGTTTATTTCATCCACAATGATGTTTGAATTTTACCTTCCATCCCAATAAATCTATACATTCAGCCTTGACCCATCCCTTCAGTTGCACAATTCTAAATGCCTCAGAGAAATCTACACCTGGATATCTTGCCACCACCTGAAATACCATGAATCTAAAACAAATATTTTCTCCACCACACATATAAACTCGTTTCTCCTCAAACTTTCATAATATTAATAATACTTTTATTACCTAATTCAACCCAAGTCTTATGGAATGACATTTTAAGATGTTTACTAAAGTTATGTTTCTCCCAATAGTTGATTTTTTTTTTTTGCTTCTTTCTTTATTGTGTATTTACCATCTGCCCGACAAGTACCTAAGCCATTTTGTGTTCATTGCTTCAAATGAAAGACAATTATGGGTCAGAAAAAGAGAAAAAATAAGTTTTTCTGTCTTTTAAGGTACTTGGGAAAACCAAGAAGTCTTCTAGCAGATGAAATGATTAAATAAAATAATGACAGCAGAAGCTCCTCCTCCAATCCTACCCAACCAAACCCACCTTCCAGGCTAGAAAGGCTCCTCTGGATTGAAGGAAAGAGAGAAATCAGTGGGGCCTAGCTTGGAAGAGTCAGATCAGAAAGGAATCAAACAGATTAAAAATGAAGAAGCATTTTTAGTGAGGGGCATTTCTTGAATGCTCAGGAGCCCCTTGCGGGTGGGTTCAGCATCTACAAACCATAAGAGCAAGCACATGGTCAGAATCTTTCCTGGGGCTATATGCTGAGGGCTTCCCTTGGGCAGTAGCCACTCCCTTGCTGATGACCTCCCTACTGTAAGGATGCCTATCCATGCCTGAGGCTTTAGCCAGTTGCCATCCAATTTTTATCCATGTGTGAAGCTTTAGCCAGTTCCCATTCAATTTTTATCCATGCCTGAGGCTTTAGCCAGTTCCCATTCAATGTTTCCTTGTAGACAGCCATCCTTGTAACTTCCCTGGACCTTATAAGCCCTGAAGAAGACGACCCTGGACACTCTGTGACACTCTGTGACAGTAAGAGTACTGGTGGTGGTTACAGTGATGAGAACAAGCTCTGTATTTGGAATTAGCAGAGTGAGGAAAGGAGTGGTAGGCACTAGGAATCACTAGCCTGATTTCTTATACCATAAATGAGTTTTACATTTTTGATCTTCATATAAACGAAATCATTAGTGTATACTTTTAGATCTTTTTGGCTTCTGCTTAGCATCTTGTTTGTGAGATTCATCCATACTGTTACAGGTAATTGTAGTAGATTCATTCTTACCACTGGCTCTGTATATTATACGCACACACACAGGCACATACATACACACACACCCCTGTTCATTTTTTATTCTACCAGTGACAGACACTTGGATTGCGCTATGGTCTGAATGTTGGTGTCCTCCAAAATTCCTATGTTGAAAGTTAATACCTAATTATGAGTGTTAACGGGTGGAGCCTTTGGGAAGGGATTAAGTCATGAGGCTGCATTCTCATGAATGGGATTACTATCCCTATAAAAGAGGCTTGAGGGAGCTTCCCATCCCCTTTTGCCATGTGAGGACACAGCAGTAAGGTACTATCTTTGAAGCAGAGAGTAAGCTCTCACTAGACGCTAAATCTGCCGTCGTCTTAATTTGTGACTTCCAGCTTCCAGAACTGAGCAATAAATTTTTGTTTTTCAAAAATTACCTAAAGTATTTTGTTATAGCAGCCTGAATCAACTAAGACAGGTTGTTTTCAGTTTAGGGAAAGTAGTAAAACAAACTCCCATTACACAGGTTTAAAACAGTGGCAATATCCCTGGCTCAATCTAACATTACCAATCAGTAGGACCTACTCACTTCCTTTGCTGTAACACCAGATCTCAGTCTATTCTCACCCTACAAATCCTAGCCACATCTCTTTAAATTAATAGTATGTGATATGGTTTGGATCCGTCCCTACCCAAATCTCATGTTCAACTATAATTCCCAATGTAGAAGGTGGGGTCTGGTGGGAGGTGACTGGATCATGGGAGCAGTTTCTCATGAATGGTTTAGTACTATCCCCTTGGTACTGTTCTTGTGAGAGTGAATGAGTGAGTTATTGCAAGATCTGGTTGTTTAAAAGTGTGTAGCACCTCTCCCCTCTACCTATTCCTCCTGTTCCAGCCATGTGAAGTGCTGGCTGCCCTTCACCTTCCACCATGATTGTAAGTTTCCTGAGGTCTTCACAGAAGCCAAGCAGATGCCAGCATTATGCTTCCTATGCAGCCTGTGGAACCATGACCCAATTAAACCTTGTTTCTTTATAAATTACCCAGTCTCAGGTATTTCTTCATAGCTCTGCAAGAATGAATAAAGAAAATCGGTACCAAGGATTGCAGCATTGCTATAAAGATACCTAAAAATGTGGAAGCAACTTTGGAACTAGGTAAGGGGCAGAGTTGGAAGAGTGTGGAGGGATCAGAAAGAGATAGGAAAATGCAGGAAAGTTTGGAACTTCCTAGAGACTGGTTGAATGGTTATAGTGATGTGGACAGTGAAGGCCAGGCTGAAGAGGTCACAGATAGACATGAGGAACTAACTGGGAACTGGAGCAAAGGCCACTATTGTTATGCCCTTGCAAAGAATTTGACTGAACTGTACCCCCACCCTAGGGATCTGTGGAACTTTGAATTTGACAATGATGATTTAGGATATCTGGCAGAAGAAATGTCTCAGCAGCAGAGCATTTAAGATGTGGCCTGGTTGCTTTTAACCACCTATTCTAATATGTGTAGGCAAAGAAATAACATAAAACTGGAACACATTTAAAAAGGAAGCAGAGCATAAAAGCTTGGAAAATTTGCAGCCTGGCCATGTGGTAGGAAAAAGTCCATTTTCAGGAGAAGAATTCAAGAAAGCTGCAGAAATTTGCATAAGTAAAAAGAAACCAAATGCTAATAGCCAAGATGATAGGGAAAAACTCCTCAAAGGCATTTCAGAGATCTTCATGGCAGCCCCTCCCATCAAGGCCTGGAGGCCTAGGAGGGAAGAATTGTTTCATGGGCCAGGCCCAGGGCCCTGTTGCCCTGCTGTGCAGCCTGGGGACACTGCTCCCCACATCACAGTTGCTCCAGCTTCAGCCATGGCCCAAAGGGGCCCAGATTCAGTTCAGGCCACTGCTTCAGAAGATGTAAGCCATAAGCCTTGGCAGCTTCCACATGGTGTTATGCCTGTGGGTGCACAGAGAGCAAGAGTTGAGGCTTGAGAGCCTCTGTCTAGATTTCTGAGGATGTATGGAAAAGCTTGGATGCCCAGACAGAAGCCTGCTCCAGGGGCAGAGCCCACATGGGGAACCTGTACTAGGGCAGTAAGGAGGAGAAACTTGGGGTTAAAGCCCCCACACAGAGTTACCACTGGGGCATTGTCTAGTAGACCTATGAGAAGAGGGTCACCATCCTCCAGACCCCAGAATGGTAGATCCACTGGCAGCTTGTACCCTCAGCCTGGAAAAGCAGAAGGTGCTCAACATCAGCCTTTGAAAGCAGCCATGGGTGCTCAACTCTGCAAATCCACAGGGGTGGAACTGCCCAAGGCCTTGGGAACCCACGCCTTGTATCAGTGGGTCATGGATTTGGGATATGGAGCCAAAGGAGATTATTTTGGAGGTTTAAGACTTAATGACTACCTTCCTGGATTTCAGACTCGCATGGAGCCTAGCCCCTTTCTTTTGACTGATTTCTCCCTTTTGGAAGAGAATTTATTACCCAATGCCTATACCCCCATTGTATTTTGGAAGTAAGTTGTTTTTTATTTTATAGGCTCACTGGTGGGAGGGGCTAGCCTTGTTTCAGGTAAGACTTTGAACTTTGGACTTTTGAGTTAATGCTGAAATGACTTAAGATTTTGGGGGAGTATTGGGAAGGCATGATTGTATTTTGCAATGTGAGAGGGACGTGTGATTTGTGGGGGGCTAGGGCCAGAATGATATGGTTTGGATCTGTGTCCCCACCCAAATCTCACAATCAAGGAGGTGGGTCCTGGTGGGAAGTAATTGGATCATGCGGTCAGTTTCTCATGAATGGTTTAGCACCATCCCTTTGGTGCTTTTCTTGTGATAGTGAGTAAGTTCTCCCGAGATCTGATTGTTTAAAACTATGTAGCACCTCCCCCCTCTCTCTCTTTCTCCTGTTCCAGCCGTGTGAAGTGCTGGCTCTTCGCTTTCTGTCATGATTCTAAGTTCCCTGAGGCCTCCCCAGAAGCTAAGCAGATGTCAGTATCATGCTTCCTGTACAGCCTGTAGAAACGTGAGCCAATTAAACCTCTTTTCTTTATCAATTACCCGAAATGTGAGAACAGACTAATATAGTACGCTTCATAAAGACAATAAATACCTTAATTCTTAGGATCTTTCCTAGAATATACACTTAGTATGTGCTCAAGGAAAGGTTATTATACATGTGTAATCATTACCATCAAAGTGATCAATAACAGCTTTTAATGTAGAAATGTAATTCATATTTTGACATCTTGGTTGATAAGGTCTTGGAATTGTTTTAAGTGTTCTATTTTGGGTATCTCTCACCTTATGAAATGTCCCTAAAGCCAAACTCTCCAATACTAAAACAGCCTATGATTAGCTACATACTTCTCACCTTTCTCAAGATGCTCAGAGGGAGGTGATAGAAGTAGGAGTAAAAAAGAGGAGATAAGTTCTGGTAGGCTATTTGAATACAACTTGAATACAATTTGAATAGCAACTCATAGCTTTAACATCATCAGGAGAAACTGAAAAGAGGCTTTTAGCATAACAAACCATGGGAATAATAACAGCAGCAGATAATAACATAGTGCTTTGTTATCAGATCATTGTGTTAATTCCTTTAATCTTTGCAATTTTATGAGTTAAATATAAAACTATTATTATCCCCACTTTACAGGTAAGGAATTTGATACAGAGTGGTTAAGCAATTTGCCCAAGATCATAATGTCTGTAAAGTGGCAAGGCTAAGATTCTTACCTAGGTAATTTGGCTCAATGATGACATACAATAGCAGGTTCTTGACTGGGGTTGGGGAGTGCACTTCTTTCTCTAAATGGGGTGAGAGTTCTACAATTTAAACAAAATATTAGATTGAGCTATGTGTGAGCAAATGTAAGTATGGATTTTATAGACACTTTATATATGCAAATAAAGCTTTTCAGCCATTAAAAAGTATGAGAAGAGGATTACAAAGGGACAGGAGGAAACTTTTGCAGGTGACTGCTTGCCCATTACCTAGATTGTGATGATAAATTCATGACTGTACACATACATTTAAAAAAATCTCCAATTATACACTTTAAATATGTGTATGTATGCCAATTATATGACAATCACACCTCAATAGAGCTCTATGAAAAAAGGATGAAATAGATCTATAGATAAGCCAGTCAAAAAATAAAAAAGGATGTCCATAATATATTGAGTAAACATTATAAAATATTCATGATATCATTTGTTAAATATGTATAAACAAATATGAAAGAGTATATTTTTATATATATGTGTGTGTGTATGTATATATATATATATATAATGTTATCTGTGAGGTTATTTTGTAGCCTCTGGCAATACAAAGAGCTTTCACTGAAGCGTCCCTCCACAGGTACATGAAGAAGCCAACTTGGGCTGGGTGCCAGTAGCTCACGCCTGTAATCCCAGCACCTTGGGAGGCCAAGGCCCGTGGATCACCTGAGGTCAGGAGTTTAAGATAAGCTTCGTGAACATGGCAAAACCCCAATTCTACCAAAAATACAAAAATTAGCCAGGCATGGTGGCAGGTACCTGTAATCCCAGCTTCTTGGGAGGCTGAGGCAGGAGTATCACTTGAGCCTAGTAGGCAGAGGTTGCAGTGAGTCTAGATCACGCCACTGCACTCCAGCCTGGACGACACAGCAAGACTGTCTCAAAAAAAAAAAAAGAAGAAGGCATCTTGGAAGCAGATGCTCCAGGCCCAGTCAAGCCTTCGGATGACTGCAGCCCCAGCCTACATCTTGATAGCAATCTCGTGAGAGACCCTATGCCAAAACCACCCAGCTGAGTTGCTCCTAGATTGCTCTCAGAAACTGTGTGAGATAACCAATGTTTGTTACATGAAGCTGCTAAGTTTTGGGGTAATTTGTTATGCAGTGGTAGATAAATAATATAGCATATAGTATTGCTCTTTCGTGAAATTTTTTATATATATATACACACACACACATATATATATGGCATACATACAGAAAAGTATACAAATCATTAGTATACACCTTGTTGAATTTTCACAAAGTGAGGCCACCCATGTAACCAGCACCCAAATCAAGACACTTAGCAGAGGCCGGGCGCGGTGGCTCAAGCCTGTAATCCCAGCACTTTGGGAGGCCGAGATGGGCGGATCACGAGGTCAGGAGATCGAGACCATCCTGGCTAACACGGTGAAACCCTGTCTCTACTAAGAAATACAAAAAATAGCCGGGCGAGGTGGCAGCGCCTGTAGTCCCAGCTACTCGGGAGGCTGAGGCCGGAGAATGGCGTGAACCCGGGAGGCGGAGCTTGCAGTGAGCTGAGATCCGGCCACTGCACTCCAGCCTGGGCGACAGCGCGAGACTCCGTCTCAAAAAAAAAAAAAAGACACTTAGCAGAATAGTACTAGCACTCCAGAAACCCTACTTCTGCTTCCTGTCCAGTTACTACTTCCTAATAAGGGTAACTACTACCCTGACTTATTACACGTTTTGTGTGTTTTTGAATTTCATATAAATGGAATCACAGTATGTACTCATTTGGATCAAGCTTCTTTTGCTCAACATCATGTTTGTAAGATTCATTCATATTGTTGCATATAGTTGTAGCTCATTCATTCTCACTACTGATTCCATGTAGGTATATAATCCCATTTATTCATTCTACTGATAGAAATTTAAGTTATTTCAAGTTGAAGTTTACTACAAGTAGTGCTGTAAACATTCTTGTGTATGTCTTTTGATGAAACTATATATCTATTTCTTTTGGGTGTATGCCTATACTTCTATTTCTGTTGGGTGTACAAGTAGAATTACTGGGTCACATGCTGCCTATATTCAGCTCTACTCATTACTACTAAGCAGTTTTCCAATGTGGTTGCACCAATTTACACTCCCAGCAGAGTTCCAATTATTCTACATCTCTATATTCTTACAAACTCTTGGTATTGTCTTTTTTACCTTTGTTACTCTTGTGGGGGTAATGGTATCACATTGTGCATTTTCCTGATGAGTGATGAAAATGAATACCTTTTTGTACACTGGCCCTTTGAATATCTTTTGTGAAGTGCCTGTTTCAAGTCTTTTGTCCATTTAAACATACATCACTTTTCAGATCAGCTAAAGGCCATAATTTTCTAAACTTATGAGTTTTGTATGGTATTATGAAAATAAGAGTCTTGGAGCAACAGAACAGTCATCAAAATAAAAGAAAGATAAAACTAATAGTAGGAATATAGTTAGGTGCCTCTTCTAGAAATATAAGAGAAGTAAGAATAGCAATAAGGCAGAAGGAATCCTTAAGGTAGAAATGAGAAAAAAAAAGAGAGAAGCCATTATGAAGACAATGCATCTGGACAGAATTTGCTTCTTTTTGGTGGGTGGGAAGTAAGCCACACATAGGAGATAGCTCAAGAATCTTATGTTAGCCTTAGCCACCGTCCAGAAAGTCTTTTCCATGGAATAGAAGGGACACGGATGAGTTTTAACCCTATTAATAGTGGTATATAACTCAGGGCAGTTCAGTGATAGTAGGCAAAACAGTAAATATTCTGCAAACGGGAAAGTATATCACTTGTAAGTGTGGTTGCATTACATCACACTTCTCAAAAGAGGAAAAATGGTCATTTACATATACCCTTGAATGGCCAATAAGTATATACTAACCTTCCTTTAACCTTACAAGCCTACATTAGGCTTTACTTTCTTTTTTTTTTTTTTTTTCTTTTATGAGTTACCAGAATGCACTATGGCATTAGGTGCTTATTTTTAGTTTACCGATTAAATTTTAATAAGATTCTTCAGATAGCCGAACAATCAGTTAAAATAGTTAATTTTGCTGGACAAGATCAATGCATAATGGACACCATGTATAAGTAAAAAAGTAGAAGAATAAACAATGTGGCTTTGGTTATATTATCTTAGGCATAACACAGCACAGAATTTTAGCTCCAAATGTAACAATCTGGTGTTTTAAAAGTGATCATATAAGAAGTTCAGGTATTTTAATTTTTAAATAAATAAGGTCAGATATACTAAATTACTTCAAGAGGTCAATATAGACAAATCAACCAGAGAGAAATAGGTTATCATATTTTTAACTCTCACATTGTCATACTGTAGAAGCATGTCACCAAAAAAATGACATTGAGAAATCATTGCAAATAGCATATGGGACAAATTTGATATGCCTCTGAGGCCTTAGAAGGACACAGTTATTTCTGTGACATGTAATACTGTTGCATCACTAGCTACTAAATCATGTCACTGTAGAGAATGTTCAAGAATATCACATGAAAACTACCAAGAGAACCAAAATGTAATGACTTGACACAGATAATTAAAATATTAGCCTCAATTCTCAAGAATATATATTTTGCAGGATGAATTCTTAAATAAGATTTACATGTTCAATAAAGACTTTCTAAGTAAAGATCCATGACTATAAATATCATTAAAAATTATTCAAAGGAAATTTGTCTCAACAAAAAATTAAATTGATAAAGCTACATAATAATAAGAATTACATCCCATAAAAGCATGAGTGTGGGTTTCTTTGTAAGATAAAATTAAAAGGCACCTGCAGAAGCACTTTTGCCTTTGCAAACCCAGTATCTTTTCCTGCAGAAGTAGCCCAGACAAAATTACAAGGATGGATTCCTGGGAGAAAGTGATGCTGTTGGGTTACACTAACTATGTAGGTAAAGAAAATCTAAAAATAATGTGGAATTCTAGGCTTGAATTATCCATTTCTTTTGCTTTTATACTCTTCAACTCAATCTAATTGAACTGGAGCACTATGAATTCTCAGACAGAAAGCAGAAGAGAAATGAAACGAGGGTCCTGGAAAGTCCACGAACTAGAAAATGAGCATAATCACATTTGATTAAAAATTACCAATCCCCAAAGGGAGATTTATTTTGTAATGATGTCCTATTTTAGTTAATGCTGTCAGAAATCATGTATATCTTATTTGATGCTATTTCCTCATATGCATCAAAATTTATTGAATTAAAAAGATATTTTAATGAATTGAGCTCATATGTTATTCCAGTTTGTATTCTTTGTTTTTATTCATACACTATAAGAATCTTCCTATAAACATGATTCTTAATAGTTGCATTATATTCATGTACCATAATTTAACCATTCCCTAAATGTTTTACCATTTGGAAATAAACCTTGTTATATCCATACACTGGAAAATTATGCAGCCTTTAAGATTTGATTATATTTTTGTAATTGCAAATAACATAGCTGTGTGTATCTTAGTACACTGCTACATTATTTCCTTGGGGAAGAAGAGTGTGAAAACCTGTATCAAGACATCTGGAGACAGGGCTATCTTATTCTTTGGGGCAAGCATGTGTATACTACTGGGAAAATTAAACAGGGGGGTTATCAGCTCTTCACACATGTCAATCAATTTAACCAGCTTGCCTCTTAATACTTAACTGAAATAAACTACAAAAATTGAAGCTTTCCTATAGTGAAGTGGAGATGGTATGGCAGTGAAAGAGTTAGATCACAAAGGGTGAGTGTGGAATAACTGATTCCGACCAGGCAATATACAACAGACAAGTCCATTTTGTTCCTTAACCAAATGTGAGATATTTTTAGGAGGATGTTTCCTCTCCTATAAAAGGCTTCCAGGTGAAATGTATGAAGACTAAGGGAAGCTTGAAAAGAAAGGGTCAAGATATAATCTGTGCATACTTTGTTTGTTCATTGCAGGGGTTACTATATGCATATGATCAATTGTTGTTTTACCTCACAAATTATCTTATATAAAATTTCAGTTGTTATATATTTCTGGATATCACTTAATTGTTGTCCTAGATTATCACCAAATCATGATAAACAAAAAAGGAAGTACGTACACCAATTCAATAAATTAAACTTAATATTTCTGTATCAAATTCACTTTATTTATTCACACTAGGTAGGCCTGTTCTGGAAAGAATTAAACATGATTTACATAAAATCATGTAATAAAAGAAGATAAAATAAAAGTTTAAAAATAAGCATTTGAGAAAAACATGACAAAGGGAAAGATCAATAATAAGAGAGATAAGACAAAGACAGGATTCAGGTCTGTATACAAAAAAAAAAAAAAGTTATAGAAGGTTCTGTAATTTTGATAAAGGAAGGGGTAAACCTCCTAGTAGTCAATAGCAAAAAATAATGTTACATGAGCTATGGTATCCCTAAGATAAAAATAAACCAGTTGCCCAGAAATTTTATTACTTATGATTTTGAGATTAGACAGAAAAATTATCCAGTGTCCTCAAAAGAAGAAATGTAATGAACCATGTCTTCAACATCCATATAGTATATACAATAACACATTTAATGTCATAATTTCTTATAACTTCTTTCTTGTAAGTCAGCCAAGGGCAAGATAGCATAGAAGCAATGTACTCTATATTTGTATAACATATTTAGAAATTGGCCCACTCAAATGGCTTCTTAAAACAACTTAGACACAATCAAAAGCATACCTAGTGGAATGACCATGCCAAAGGAAACTCATTGCACCTGGGTGGTTCAGACCAACGTCTGATGGCCACTCTATAAACAAAACATAAAAGATCTGACTCACTCTACTGGCCCTTCTCCAAAAAAGAATAGCAGTCCTGAGAGAACTGCTGATAAGCAACCCCATGGGCCAAGATAATTCTGATTATTTTTCCATTCTAAAGAATTAAGGGCAAGGTATTATAGTTCATTTGAGGGTAGCCTTGGGTCCCTAAGAATTACTACTTTCCAGAAGCAGTTTGTGGAAATCCTGCCAAGTTGGTTTACAGAATCAGTGCAGCCCTGGGATCAATCAGCCACAAGAAAACAGGATGCTTGTTATTATATGGTTATAGCTAAAATGTATCCCCAAAACCTTATACTGGAGTCTAACTGTCTGGAAACAATGTACTAAAGGATCTGGTACTGGGTGGAGGGAACATTTTCTGGACTATTACCACTTTAGTACTCCATTTTCAGGTGGATTCAAATCTCTCTATAAATCCCTTATTTCCCCTAGTTACATATCTTTTCATCAGAGTTGAGGTACAGAACAGAGGTACGGAGGGAGTTCTGTCTGAAGATTTTTTTCTCTTGCTCCCCCAGCTCTGCATCAAGAACATTTATACCATTTTACTTGATCTGCTCATTAAAAACCCAATGAGTCCAGAGAGGTGAATAATCATACCTGTTTTACAGATGAGGAAACCAAGGCTTAGTTTGGTTACAGAGCTACTACTTACTATAACCTGTAGTACCACATTCCAGGTCTGATTCTTAATCTAATGCTGTCCTCACTAAAGTATTGAACCAAGAATGGAAAATTTTCAGCTCTCAGCTTAATTTCATATGTCCTACAGTAGATTTTCTAATATTAAAATGCCCATTTTTGCAACTTGCAAATATGAATCAGAGGTTCTAAGAAAGGCTCTTAGAGTTCTGGCCCTTGCTTTTCCACTACAAGAAGAATCTTAAAATTTGAGTCCAGCTAGTTCTCTGCAAATGCTGTCTACTTTCTCATTTCCATGCCTTTGTTCACCCATTCTCCTTCGTTTAAATATGATATTCCTTCCATTTTTATTTAAATCCTAAAACCATCGTTAATGACAGTATAATTCTTCTCCTCCTTAGAAATGTATCTTCACCAGCCCAGGAGGATGTAATCACTCTGTCCTCTGAATTTCTATGGCATTCAAATCTGTAGTACTCACTTTTGTTTGCTCACCCATTTTCTGTGTGTGTATTATTCTCCCCAGATTGCAAGCTCTTTGAGGGATGTGGCCATGACTTGGCCTATCTGCATTTGTTATAGCATCCAACACTTAGCTGGCACAGAGAATACACTCAATAACTGATGAATAAGATACCAAATCCCCTGGACTGTCTAAACAAACCAGTTGCCTACTTCACTATCTTTATTTCATTGTAGATTTGAACAGTATTTTAATTTCCCATTTTCCTCTTTACTGCTCCTTTTCTACTTGATCTATAACACAAAACCAACATTGGGTTGAATACAGATTATTGTATGATATGGGTGAAGAATATTTTCTGTTCAAAAACTGAGGTATACTTAAGGCAGGCAATTTGGAAAATGCATAAATTTTAATTGTTACTTCATAGTTCCTTATATAAATATTCATCATTTATTTAATCAGTCCTCTACTGGTTTTAGTTTAGGATGGTTCTATTTCTTCATTATAAACAGCACTAAAAATATACCTACCTATATGTTATACACATTTCTTACTATTTTCTGAGATTAACTTCCTTGGCCGATAATTATTGCTGTTACTTGCAGTGGAACACTTTTCTACTAATATATATATCAGGAATAGACAGATGAATAATAATTGAACTTTCTACTATGGTAGAAAGAAGCAAATAAAAATGCAATAAACACATCTCAGATGCTATAAAAGCAGTAAGTAAAGGACACATTTTAGGAAGACTAGTCAGGTCAATTGCACCTAGAAAAGATAAGAAGTCTTCACAAACATGGTGACACTTGAGAGTCTTAAAAAAAAGAAGACTTGCCTGCCAGGAGCAGAAGGGAAAGAACACTCTACCTTGCCTCCTGTCCAAAACTGCCACCTCTAATCCCATGCTAAAAAAAAACAAAAAACAAAAAATTGCAAAAAAGACATTGTAATTCAATATACTTCCCATTCTTCCAACAAAAATTAATAAGGACTTACTACAGTCAGCTATTGTGCTAGGACTCAATGATTACCAAAATGACATAAAACCTGCCCTCATGCTGCCGACAGACTAATGATTTTCAAGGATACTTTAATGAACCAAGCAATTACAACTCAATGGCTGTATAACTATCTCTCAGATATAGCACTGTATCTGGCCTAAAAGAAGTCTGATTCTCCAAGCCTTTCAAACTAAAACCTAATTTTGTTTCTTACGTACAAATTATCTCACTCCCAGAATAAAGAGAAGGACATCATGTTGTCATTTGTGATCATTAAAAATCTCAGTGCAATTACAAACCTGGCAAAGATCCTAGGAGATCAAATCCGTCTATTGTGTAACTAACAGCTTCAAAGCCTCTGGAGACAATCAGAATCCAAGTACTTAAGAAAATTACCTCACTATCCATTCACTTCCTTGGAAACTATTACTGAAATGTCTTGCTGCAGTTTTAGCTACCAAGGAAAGTCACTCAGGAAAGGCTGCTCCTACATATCAATTTAGTTACTAGTTTGAGGAGAAAATTCTCTTTGGCTAACCATATTTCACCAAACTTCATATAAGCATTATAGGTTTCTAATACCTCATGCTGCTAATTTTAAAACAGGCTTTCTCCCTGTACTTCTGATCACACAGATACAATAAAACATAAGAAAAGTCCTTTGAAAATATAACACCTTACCTCTGAAGCATTCGTCTACCTCAGAGATATGAGAGTAAGACAAAGGATAGTAATGTGGTCTGCTACAGAATCAACAGGATTTCAACTGGGTCCTCAGAAGAATAAAACAAACATCCATTAAATTATAATCTTTCAGAATCGTCTGGAAAAAATATTGAATTCTGTGGGTGATATTCATGAATATCCATAAAATACATTCTTTGGCCTTACTCACCTTGCTATTCTGGTCTAAAATTGTTTTTCACATTTTCAGTGCTCACTCATGCAATTAAAGCCTCAGAGCAGCTTGGCGCACTGGATTTCAACCCAACTTACCCGAAGGAGAAAAAGGCTGCATACAGCTTGATCTGTAGTTACAGGTCACTAGAGTCAACAACAGCAAGATGGCTACCCACAGCTCTGTAATGAACCCAGAAGTCTCAAGCCTTCTTAAGGTTTCCCAGTCTGGGTACATTACTGAGTAAATGGAAACGTAGGGCAGATAACTGAAGGGAGTTTCTAAATTATGATACTGAACACTTGGATTAATCTCAGGAAACAGTTCCACACTACATCTCTTTTACAATAACACACTGATAAGTCAATGCCAAATACCTAGTTTTAGAGAAAGATCAACAAAGCTACTTTGAACTCATTCGTATTCAATACTGAATAGCACCTATAGTACAGCTTATAATTTGCCCTAATGACATAAAGACCCCACATAATCTCTTACATGTGCATTAACAAGAGGATAATGGGCCAAAAGTCAAAAGTCTTTCAAGTTGTATTTTGAGGATTTTATAATTCATACTCTGCTGAACATCTTAACCCCAATATTAGAGAAACTCATTATTTGCTATGCTACACTCTTAATTACTTGAGAATTTCTACAAGCCTCCTAATTTTGATATACATCTTTAAAGTGCTCATGTTAATAATCTCATTTACTTTGGCTATCATATGAGGCAGAAACTACAAAATGAACTTTCTTTAATTACCTGGTCCACTATTCCCTACCGTCTTTCAACAAATGAGTTAAACGGAAGAAGTAGAAAACACCATTACAGGATTTATCCAAAAACAATTCATTTAAATAGCTTTATCTAACAAAGTATATCATGGACAGATTAATCTTTTATTTAAAATGACTTGAAATATATTGGCTGTGTATCAACATTAATGCAAGACGAAAAATATGCAAATATTTTTATTTAATCATCTTATTTCTGAGATAAACAAAATGTTCACACTTAGGTAATTTATTAGTGGTGAGTAATTTATGGTGAATTCCTAATTAATAGATTCAACTAGTACTTTGTGACGGGCATTGTAGTAAGAACAGTAGAAATGAGCATTTGGCTCAAAAAAGTCCTAACTACGTTAATAAAAAATTTCCAGACTCTGTGAAAAGCTAG
This sequence comes from Theropithecus gelada, assembly GCF_003255815.1. Taxonomy (NCBI): domain Eukaryota; kingdom Metazoa; phylum Chordata; class Mammalia; order Primates; family Cercopithecidae; genus Theropithecus; species Theropithecus gelada. The sequence continues at coordinate 21,806,323 of NC_037689.1, forward strand.
TCAAATTTCAGTATAACTGAGAGAGGTGGGATGACATAGGCTGCTCATAGCCTCCAAAGGTTTCTGATTATCTCCATAATGTCTCCCTCCCTGACTCCCTGTTATATGGAAATCAAGAGACTGGGACATCACAAGCTTCTACCTTACCAAAAGTTACTGAAAGAACACATGGTCCTGGTTTCTAAGAGATTTTTCAGTAAAGCAGAGGATATTTTTTGCCCTCAAGGAAATATTCCTGAAAACTTTCCATTTCTGGGTATGATGAGCTCAGAATGTATAAGATCCTCTCCCCCCTCAGTATGTATGTATGTGTATACACACACACACACACACACACACACACACACATATATATATATATCTCAGAGATATGAGAATAAGACAAAGGATAATAAAGAGATATGAGATATCAGAATAAGACAAAGGATAGTAATGTGGTCTGCTATAAAATATATAAATATATAAAATAGAACACATCTATATATAATAGAATATATCTATACAGAAAACATATCTATATAGAGATATAGAGATATAGAGATATATTCTATTATATATATTCTATATATATATTATATATATTCTATATGTATAATAGAATATATCTCTATATATCTATATATATAGAGAGAGCAAATAACTATAAAACATGGATATAATACAAACAGAAATGAACTTAAGCTACTGGACAGTGAACAGAAACACACAGATTCAGATGAGGAACCCACAATTGCTATGAGGAATGGAGGCTTAAATCTGGGCTAAGTGCAGCCCTTGTGGTGAACAACAGCTAGTGGAGAAGGGGGTACACATAGAAAAAAAAAATCTTCTCATTTTGGTTTTTGTCTTAGGAAATCAGAAAAGTTGGAAAATGCTGATGAGAACGGGGAATACTAGAAGGAAGAGATCCAGGGAGGGAATTCCTAAACTCTGTTCACGCACACTGAACCTTGAACCATGTTCCTGTGTAACAGATACAAAGCAAAAGAACAATTCCAAACTGAGACTAAAGCTGCCACCCTGAAGATACTGGTGAGTGAAGAGAAAAAGATACACACTGGTGGAGGTGGTGCACTCACTTGCAGGAGAGGAGATGGTGTTAGTCTAGGACTAGATACAAAGTATGCACAGCAGAAGTGTAAAAAAAAAAAAAAAAAGTCACTCAGGCCTAAAAAAACAAAACCAAAATCCCAGAAAACCATGAGCACTGATGACAAAGAGCTGAAGAGTGGATTCTTAAGCTCTGTCTACTCACATTTCTGACTAAACACTGAACCATGCTTATACAGTCCAGACTTTCAGCAGCCCCAAAAACAAAAGATCTGAATGAAGATAAGAGCAGCTGCAAAAGAAACAGAGTTAGCTGTTCAAGCCCAGTCAACAAAACTAGATGCTAAAACAAAGGAACCAATACTTTTTAGGTGAAAAGGACATAATCCAGAATCTCTTCAATTTAACATTCATAATATCTAAGATATAACTCAAAAGAACCCAGCATACAAAGAATCAAGAAAACAGAACACATTATAAACAGGAAAAAAAAAAAATCAATCGAGTCCAACTCCATGATGAACCAGATGTTGGAAGTAACATAAGATTTTAAACTGGTTATCATCAATGAAATACAAATAGACATGTTTCTAATTCATGAAAAACTGACTTTCATTTTCCGGTTCAGAATGTAAGGAGCTTGGAAGTTATCACTCTTATCCTCACAAGAAAAACGCTAAACAAAGTGAAAATCAACAACTCTTCCTAGATCCATTAGAGATTGCAACTGCAGGGCAAACCACTGCCCCCAAAACTATAGAGACCGACAGGCAGATATAGAAAATCCAACTTTCTGAAGCAGAAGCCTAGGAGAAAACTCCAGAACCAGTATCAGGCTAAGAAAACATAAACTGTAGTTTGAGAGTTAGAAACTCCAGGGAGGCCCAATCTTAGACCTATACCCACTTCTGTGAGTTTTAGCTCCAGGAGCCCTATCAGGTTCTTACAGTAAAGATCAAAGAAAAATTATCTTGGGCTTCAGGCAGGGAGAGTGAAAAAACAGCCATTTTATGAAGCACTCAAGAACATTCTCTTTCTTACCAAGGCCTGCCCTCAAGTGAAACAATAGTGGTTCCTGAGTATCCACGGATACCTAAATCCAGAGATACTCAACTCCCTTATACACAATGGTGTCGTATTTACACATAACCTATGCACATCCTCCCATATACTTTAAATCATCTCTATATTGCTTATAATACCTCATACAATATAAACGCTATGTAAATAGTTGCTATACTGCAATTCTTATTTGTGTTATTTTGTATTGTATTGTTATTTTGATACTCTTTATTGCTTTTTTTCCCAAATATTTTCCATCTATGGTTGGTTGAATCCACGCATGTGAAACTCATGGATACAGAGGGCCATCTGTATTACTAGAACATAACCAAGTGGGGATTTAGCAGACCCTAACTGACCTGGAAGAAGGAAATGCCCAATTCCTGTTCCCGTTTAGCCTTCCTAGTTCACCTAAGATGGGAAAAACAAAGCAAAACTGAGAAGCACTTGCGAAGGTCACAGTCTAGGGCACAGGCTCACTAAAAGATTGAGACCCAATCATAGGACCATAGAGCATTTATCTCCCTACACCTTATTACATCAATAGGGATCCTGTATAATAACAGGGGGATACAACAGAAAGAATTGCATATCTCAAATCTTAAGAAAAAGTTGCTAGAGGAACTCAAATATAACAGGGAAGTAAAAAAACAAAGACAGCAGAGGAAATTTTATTTCCTGACACTTACAGCTACAGAAAACACTAAACACAGCCTAATCCCTAACCAAATAAATATAAAACCTTACATTAAAGGTCTATTCACCTCGGTTCCTTTTACCCAGTACTCCAGCTTTTGACAAAAAAAACACAAAGCATACTAAAAGGTAAAAAGACACAGTTTGATGAGGCAGAACATCAGAACCAACCTCAATTATGACAGAGATCTCGGATTTATCAATTTATGAAAACCTCAGTAAAGAAATAGGAAGCCTCAGCAGAGAAATAAAGGCAATAAAAAAGAAAATTTTAAAATACAAAATAATTTCTGAATTTGAAGAAATAATAAATGAAAATTTCCCAAACTTGATGAAAGACAGCAATTAATATATACAAGATACGAAATGATTTCAAAGCAGAATAAATAGAGAAGTCCATTCTGAGGTAAATAATAAACCACTGTAAGTCAAAGAGCCTTGAAAGCAGCAACAGAAAAATGATATATCACAGTCAAAACAACAATTCAGTTAATGCTTAACTTCTCATCAGAAACTATGGATCGTGGACACTAAAGAAAATAAAATTACAGACAAATATCCCTGATGAACACAAATGCAAAAATACTCAACAAAATACTAGCAAACTGAATTCAATAGCATATTTAAAAGATCACTCACCAGATCAAATGGAATATATTCCTGGAACACAAGGATAATTCAACATATGGAAAGCTATAAATATGACACACTATATTAACAGAATGATAGACAAAAACCATATGATCATCTCAATATATACAGAAAAGCATTTGATAAAATTCAACATTGTTTCCTGATAAACTCTCAACAAATTAGGTACAGAAGAAGTATCTTAACACAATAAAGGCCATATATGACAAGCCCACAGCTAATAGCATGCTTAGTGATGAAAAGTTGAAAGCTTTTCCTCTAAGATCAGGAACAAAGATGCCCATTCTCAAAACTTCTATTCAAAATAGAACTGGAAGTCCTAGCCAGAGCAATTAGGCAAGAGAAAAAAAAAGGTATGAAATCAGAAAATAAAAAGTTAAACTATTTTCAGATAAAATGGTCTCATATAGAGAAAACCAGGACTCTACCAAAAAACTATTAGAAGTAATAAACAGATTTGGTTAAAGTAGGTACAGGATACAAAATCAGCATAAAAAGTTAGTAGTGTTGCTATACACTGATAATGAACTACCTACAAAATAAATCAGGAAAACAATCCCATTTACAGTTGCTACCAAAAAAGAAACCCCATTTAGGAGTAAATGTAACCAAGGATGTAAAAGATGTGTACACTGCAAACTATAAAAGATTGAAAAAATTTGGAAAAGTCATGAATAAATGGAAAGACACACTATTTTCATGGAATGGAAGAATTAATATTGTTAAAATGTCCTTGCCACCCAAAGCAATCTACAGATTCAATGGAATCCCTATCAAAATTTCAATGACATTTTTCACAGAAATAGAGAAAACGATCCAAAAATTCATGTTGAACTACAAAAGACCCCCAATAGCCAAAGCAGCCTTGAGGGGGAAAAAAGCTTGACACATCACAGTATTCGACTTCAAAATATCCTACAATGCTAAAGTAATCAAAACTCCATTGTACTGGCATAAAAACAGACACATAGACAAATAGAACAGGACAGAGAGCCTAGACACAGACCCATACATTTAATGGTCAACTGATTTTTCAAAAAGGGGCCAAGAACACATAATGGGAAAAGGAGGGTCTCTTCAATAAATGGTGGTAGGAAAACTGGATATCCACATGCAAAAGAGTAAAATTGGACCATTATCTCACACTATATACAATAATCAACTCAAAATGGATTAAAGACCTAAAGGTAAGACCTGAAACTATAAATCTACTAGTAGAAAACATAAGGGAAAAGGTACACGACATTGGTCTGGGCAATCGTTTTTTGAATATGACACCAAAAGAACAGGCAACAAAGGCACAAAAATAGACAAATTAGATTTCATCAAACTAAAAAGCTTCTGGACAGCCAAGGGAACAATAAACAGAATGAAGAGATAACCCATGGGATGGGAGAAAATATTTGCAAACTATACATCTGATAAGGAGTTAATAGCCAGAATATATAAGGAACTCAAAGAACTCAATAGCAAGAAAACAAATAGTCCAATTTAAAAATGGGTAACGTTAGCCGGGCACAGTGGCTCATGCCTGTAATCCCAGCACTTTGGGAGGCCAAGGCAGGTGGATCACTTGAGGTCAGGAGTTCAAGACCAGCCTGGTTAACATGGTGAAACCCTGTCTCTACTAAAAATACAAAAAAATTAGCTGGGCGTGGTGGTGGGCACCTTGTAATCCCAACTACTTGGGAGGCTGAAGTAGGAGAATCACTTGAACCTGGGAGGCAAAGGTTGCAGAGAGCTGAGATTGTGCCACCACACTCCAGCCTGGGCAACAGAACAAGACTCCATCTCAAAAATAAATAACTTAAATTTAAAATGGGTAAAGTACCTGATAGACATTTCTCAAAGACATACAAACGGTCTACAAGTATATAAAAAAAAAATGCTCAGCATCACTAAGGGAAATGCAAGTTGAAACCACAACTACATATACCCCACACTTATTAGAACAGCACTTATCAAAATGGTAAAAGACAACAAGTGTTGGTAAAGATATGAAGAAAAAGGAAAACCTTCAACACCATTGGTGGAAATGTAAATTAGTATAGCCATTTTGGAAAACAGAATGGAGGTTCCTCAAAAAATTTTAAAAGTACTACCATATGATCCAGCAGTTCTGTCACAGGATTCTTGTGGTGTTGCTTCACCAGCCAGAAACCTCTGTGGCCAGTCTTTGCCTGAGTTTTGCTTGGGCCTGCTGAGGTCATTCCACCCACTCAGCCTGGCAGGCTACACTCGGCTCACACTACCAGCCTGGCTCCCATGCCTGCCAAGGGCAAGCCAGGCGTAGAGTGGTGAGGGGTGTGTCAGCAAGTATAGGGTCCAGCCTCTGTGCACAGCCAGACATGCTGACTGCAGCGGGGCAGGAAGCTCCAGATGCTGGCATGGGCGCTGGCTCCCTGCAAGGCTGTGGCTGGACCAGGCTCCCTGCAAGGCTGTGGCTCCCTGCAAGGCTGTGGGCGCTGGCTCCCTGCAAGGCTGTGGCTGGACCAAGTCAGCTTCCACGGCTGACACCAGGGAACACAGTGGTATCCAGAAGCTTGGAAAGCCAGGAACCACAGCACCCCAAACAGGGTGTCACAGCCCTGGCTCAGGGAACTCCTAGGTCTGGGCTCTCCGAAGGGAAGCAGCTCTTCTCTCCTTCTCTCTTTTTTCCTTCTTGTTGCCTACAATGTGGTGAGCAAGGGGTGTGTTTCAGCTCTTTTTGCCCTGCCATTGATGGGTTCCAGGTTCTTGTCCTTCATCCAGGAAGAATGAGGTACATAGACAAGTGGAGGGTGAGCAAGGCAAAAAGGAGCTTTATTGAGCGACAGAACAGCTCAGAGGAGACCCACATTGGGTAGCTCCTCTCCACAGGCAGGGTGTCTTGATGAGTGTTCAGCTCTCAGCAGAGAGGACACCCTGGAGTGGGTAGCTCCTTTCCGCAGCTGGACATCTCATCCTTTCCTTGAGTCTGGCTGAATCTGGGATTTTTATGTGCCTCAGAGGGGATGAAGTGCATGCTGACTGGTCCATGAGTGGCTATGGGTGGGCTGGGAAAAGCACCATAAGTTCCCACTCCAGTCTGTGTGACTGGCAGCCTGGCTCCCAGGCTTCAGGACTTCCCTGGCTTGAAGGTGGGGCTTCACTGGTAACCTATCCCTTTCTACTCAGGAGCCTGTCTGCCTCCCGCTGCTGTTCATGGCATCCAGGCTGTTTGTGCTGAGGGGTGCCTGCACGCCAGCACCAAACTGCCCTCAGCTCCACCTTGACCTCCCTCCCATGCTTGTTGGCACCCACCTGGTCAGTTGCAACAGTGCCTGGGCTCAGCCTCAACTTTGCTCTGAGATCAGAGCGGGCACCAGGAGTGGGGAAAGGCCAGGCAGCAGGAGCAGGTACTTCTGAGCCTGCAGGGGCATGGGGGGCCTTCCCAGACCACCAAGAGTACAGAGATTACTGGGTCCACAGCCATGGTTGGGCAGCTACAGCTGCGCCTGGGAGGATGGGGCTCCGGTCTGCTCCTGGCCCCAAGGAGCACAGGGAGGCCTGGGTCTGCAGCCACAACTTGGGCAGCTGCAGCTGCACCCAGGAGGGTAGGGCTCCGGCCTGCTCCCAGCCCCCAAGGGCAAAGGAAGGCCAGGGTCCACAGCCATGACTTGGGTGGCTACAGCTGTGCCCAGGAGGGCAGGGCCTCTGCCTAGTCCCAGCCCCTGCTGGCTCCATGGAGTGAGCAGCCCTGGCCCTACCTCCCCTACTGCAGCCAGTGTCATGGCAGCGACTGCTCTAAGTGGGCCACTGCTGCCATCAATTCCACTATGGGTTATATATGCAAAAAAAGATAAATCAGTATGTCAAAGAGATATCCTAACTTACATGTTCATTGCAGCAGTGTTCACAATAGCCAAGATACGGAATCAACCTAAGTATCCTTCAACAGATACATGGATAAAGAAAATGTGGTATATACTCACAATGGAATACTGTTCAGCCTTTAAAATGAAAGGATTTCCTGTCATTTGCAATGACATGGATAAACCTGAAGGGCATTAAGTGAAATAAGCCAAGCACAGAAAGTTATGTATCATATAATCTCACTTATATGAAACTTAAAAAAGTTGAACTAATAGAAGCAGAGAGTAAGTGGTGGTGTATTAGTTTGTTCTTATGCTGCTAATAAAAACATACCTGAGACTGGGTAATTTATTGGGGAAAAAAAAAAAAGAGGTTTAATGGACTCACAGTTCCACATGGTTGGGAGGCCTCACAATCATGGCAGAAGGCAAAGTAGGAGCAAAGGGGACGTCTTACATGATGGCAGGCAACAGAGGGTGTGCAGAGAAACTGCCCTTCATGAAACCATCAGATCTCATGAGACTTATTCACTATCAGGAGAACAGCACGGGAAAGACCCACCCTCATGATTCAATTGCCACCCACCAGGTCCCTTCCCATGACACGTGGGGATTATGGGAGCTACAATTCAAGATGAGATTTAGGTGGGGACACAGCCAAACCATATCAGGTGGCTATCAGGAACTGGGTGGGGGAAGATCAAAGAGATGTTGGTCACATGATACAAAATTTCAGTTAGACAGGAGGAATAAATTCAAGAGGTATACTGTACAACATGGTGACTATAGTTAATAACAATGTATTGTATATTTGAAAATTGCTGAGAAAGTAGATTTTAAGTGATGTTACCACAAAAATGATATGTAAGGTAATGCATATGTTAATGAGCTCAATTTAGCCATCTTACAATATATACATATTTTAAAACATCATCTTAAACAAATCTATGTAATTTTCATCAATTAAATTTTAAATTAAAAAAGAGGACTGGCCGGGCGCGGTGGCTCAAGCCTGTAATCCCAGCACTTTGGGAGGCCGAGACGGGCGGATCACGAGGTCAGGAGATCGAGACCATCCTGGCTAACACAGTGAAACCCCGTCTCTACTAAAAATACAAAAACTTAGCCGGGCGAGGTGGCGGGCGCCTGTAGTCCCAGCTACTTGGGAGGCTGAGGCAGGAGAATGGCGTGAACCCGGGAGGCGGAGCTTGCAGTGAGCTGAGATCCGGCCACTGCACTCCAGCCTGGGTGACAGAGCGAGACTCCGTCTCAAAAAAAATAAAATAAAATAAAATAAAAATAAAAAAGAGGACCGAAAAACTGTTAAAACATCTTTAAAGCGTGAAAAAAACGAAATGTTAACCCAGAAGTTCATATTCAGCAAAAATATCACTGAAGTGTGAAAGTGAAATAAAGATATTTTCACATAAAACTAAAAGCATTTGTCATTGGCCAACCTGCACTATAAGAAATGCTAGAAGTTATTTAGATAGAAGAGAAATTATACTAGATGGAATTGGGATACTCAAAAACGAATGAAGAGAATCAGAAAGGGTAAATGGTAGAGAAAATGTAAAATACTATTTTATCCTTTTTTTCCTCTGTATAAACCAATAACTGCTTAAAAGTAAAATGATAATAGTGCCTTGTGGGCTGTGTGAGTAGAGGGGAGTTTGTTTTACATGTAATAACTACAATCAAAATAGGGGTGTGGGCCTGGAAATTTGTAAGATTTCCATATTTTACTTGAAGTAGCACATTATTAACTAAGTAAGTGGACTATGAAAGTTATGGCTGTATCTTATAATCCCTAGGGCAGCCACTATCGAAAAATTAGTGCAAAAAAAAAAAAAAAGAATAGCTAGAGTATCAATAGGAAAAATAAAATAGAATTTTGAAACCATTTTCAGATTAAAAAAAAAAAGCTGGAAAAGAGGAAGAAAAACAGAAGAGGCATGTAGAAAATAAAAAAATAAAACAGATCTTAGGTCTAAACCTAATTGTATTGGCAGTTATATTAAAAATTACTGAACTAGATTTCAATTAAAACGGCAGAGATTGTCAGAAGGTAAAAATAAAAAAACCAAAGCAACTATATACCGTTTACAAGACATTCATTTTAAATGCAAGTATGCAGATGTGTCAACAGTACTTGGATGGAAAAGATACACCTTGCAAAGAGTTAAGCAAAAAGCTAGAATGGCTATCAGAAGACAAATACAAAAACCAAATGTATTATAAGAGATCAAGAGGAACAATTCATAATGATAAAAGGGTCAATTCAATAGAAAAGATCATACCAAATGCATATGAATCCCACAACAGAATTTTAAAATACATGAAACAAGAACTGTCAGAATTGAATGCAGAAATCTGTAATTCCACAATCCTAACTAGAGATTTTAACAATCTTGTCTCAGCAATTAACTGAACTAGAAAAACAAAATCAGCAAGACACAGAAGATCTGAACTCTATTAGCTACTTTTATATAATTGGCATTTATAGAATAATACATCCTGTAATGCCAAAATACACATTCTTTTCAGGGCATGTGATGTACTTACCAGAAAAGATCATATTCTAGGTCATGAAACAAGTCTCAACATTAAAAAAAAAAAGGAATCATATGGAGTATATTCTCTGACCACAACAGAATTAAATTAGAATACAGTTTTGGGGAACCCAGGACCACCCTCAAGTTCGAGGTTCATCAGAAGGAGTCGATATTAGGTTATAATCAAGGCTAAAATATGTATTACAGCAAAAGGAGCAGAGTAAAAGCAGCAGGAAAAATATATGCATTGGGTAGAACCCAGAGAGGTCAGACACAGGCTTTTTATATGTGCTTTCTCTCTAGGAGTGCAATATAGGAACATATACAGAATATCTCTGAAGAAGAGCACAAGAGCATTTAAGTCTCAGCATTCATAGCTTTTATACAGGGCTGGTCATATAGGCATATCCAGCTATAGGACCAGCCACAATAACCAAGACTTAGAAACCAGGTATACCTTATCAATCTTGATGTTTGTACAAAGCAATTTTGACAAGCAGGTACCTACATGGTCCATTGCTCCAGGTGTAGAAGAAAAAAAAAAAAATCCACCATTTATGTAAAAGACATCCAAAGGGCCACATTCCCAGTGGCTGATCAAGAGTCAATAATTATTCCAAGTTCCCTTGGAGATACGAAGGAGATCTACTGAATGTTAACACAGATCTGCTATGTTAACATTTTCCTCTCAAATTTACCTACATGAAAACCAGGAAAACCCTATATATTTCGACAGTAAAAACACAATTGTAGGCCGGGCGCGGTGGCTCAAGCCTGTAATCCCAGCACTTTGGGAGGCCGAGGCGGGTGGATCACAAGGTCAGGAGATCGAGACCATCCTGGCTAACACGGTGAAACCCCGTCTCTACTAAAAATACAAAAAAAATTAGCCGGGCGTGGTGGCGGGCGCCTGTAGTCCCAGCTACTCGGAGGCTGAGGCGGGAGAATGGCCTGAACCCAGGAGACGGAGCTTGCAGTGAGCCGAGATCGCGCCACCGCACTCCAGCCTGGGAGACACAGCGAGACTCCGTCTCAAAAAAAAAAAAAAAAAAAAAACACAATTGTAAATTAATCACTGAATTAAAGAATAAATTACAAGAGAAAATAGACAAAAAAGGCCGGGCGCGGTGGCTCAAGCCTGTAATCCCAGCACTTTGGGAGGCCGAGACGGGTGGATCACAAGGTCAGGAGATCGAGACCATCCTGGCTAACCCGGTGAAACCCCGTCTCTACTAAAAAATACAAAAAACTAGCCGGGCGAAGTGGCGGGCGCCTGTAGTCCCAGCTACTCGGGAGGCTGAGGCAGGAGAATGGCGTGAACCCGGGAGGCGGAGCTTGCAGTGAGCTGAGATCCGGCCACTGCACTCCAGCCTGGGTGACAGAGCAAGACCCCGTCTCAAAAAAAAAAAAAAAAAAAAGAAAATAGACAAAATATTGAACTAAATAGTAATAAAAATACATATCAAAATCTACAAACACAGTTAAAATAGTGCTTCGAAGGCAAAAAATGCCTTAAATGCCTATATTAAAAAAGAATATAATGCAAAATCAACAAGTATTACATATTTTTTTACAAAAATGTATACTTTAGAGATTATTCTCCATGTTGCCTTCTATTTTTTCCAGATATTATGCCAAACTAGAAATGTTTTACAGATGCTTATATGGTCAAACATGTGGTTTCTTTGAAAAACAAAACACCATAGACTGAGGAGACCACAGGATTGATGAGCAGGAGGCAACCACATAGTGAAAGTGCACCATTCTGAGTAGGCCCAAACACTGTTATCATGCTTCCTTTCTTACCACACTCAGGTAGATGTGTGTGTGAGGGCAGCTTCAGAATTGGTATGGCCCTTCTAGTTGTGTAAATATGACTTTTCAACTAGCGGGTCTTGGTATCTTCCTTGGGCTGACAATGTGAGAAAAGCAATTCAGAGTAATTCTGATATACAGCCCTGGCCTCTGTCCACTTGCCAAACTGGGGGCTCCATTATGCCCAGTGACAAGTACAAGGCTCAAGGAATATCCCATAGTACATATACTAGCTGGGTGTTTGGTCAGTAAGAGTCCCACTTTGTTACACAGTTAAACATTACCAAAGCAGCAATGTGGTGGCTAACAGGTCCACAAGTATTACTAATACAGCTGTTAGGTTGGCTTGCCACACTTCCATTGATTTGGCTGGTAAAGGAAATTGGGCCCAGATGAATTCAGACAACTGATTACTTACATAGACATCAAAAGCTAAATCAGCATGGTATCAGTTTCCCAAGTCCCTAGTCTCACATCATGACACCAAACTAGAAGATACAGATGACAAATGGTCCAAGCAATGGATCATGGTGCTGTTGAAGAGCCATCTCTAAACTAAACCCAAGAAAATTCATAGGCTTATCCCACACAGGGTATAAGGTGAAAAGTTCTGCATTCAACTGAAACTAGAAAATGGGTGAGAAATGGTATTTTGGCAGTTTCCTACATGATAGGGATGAGAAACTGTCTCATGGCAGCTCCTCACCAGGCTTCTTATCTTCCTTGCTCTAGCCAGAATTGCAGGGCATTTCACCAAGACTTGGGTCAGACTACAGTCAAGCATTGCCCCCATATCCTATACTAAGTTGTGCAAAGTTGTCAGAGTGCTGCACAGCAAGGCTGTTCTGTAATATGCTGAACTTATTTGATTTTCTGTGAACCAGAAGTACTAGAATAACATTTAATTTCAAAATTTTTGAAGTCTCGGCTGAGACTTGAATTAGTTAAAAGAAAGTGGTAGTGGAGTAGGATAAGCATAAAGTTTTGAACGGAATATCCTGTCACCTACCATAAAGGCTAATGCAATTAATCACTCAAAATACAGGCACCCCTGAAGCAGGGTACCTATTTGTGGGAGGATATTGCTACGCACAGTGAAGGAAGCACTTGTACTACCTAACCACACATTCTTGGTCCCACAGAAGGATACCCTTAAGGTCTGGTAATACTCCCTGAAAATAATGCTGTTGTTTCTGGTCAAATCAAAGGCAATAGTTCTAAAACAACAGAGGCACTACAATGAGAAACATCTACCCAAGAAAGTGCTAGAACCTAAGCTGTAAAATAAGATCAAGTCAGAGCTCTCTGAGATACTCTGCTTTAACCCTGGCTGGCTGGAGAACCTCCAACAAAATGAGTTTTAATCACATTTCTTTAAATGCAGATATGGACAGATAACAGATTATTATTAGCAACTAAGATTTACCTACACCAAAAAGGAGGTGAGAAATTTGTTGGGAACCAAAAGCCTGAGGGTCGTGACCAACTCAGCATTCCACTAGAGGCAATATGATCAAACAGCAAACTCTTTATCATGAATGCAGGATGTGGGCAAACTCACATCTGCACCTGCCGCCAGAAGGTATGCTGAAGGCAGTCACTTCCTGGTGCCATGCTCCTTGAGGTTATCTACTGGAACATCTAGAGAAAGCAGTCATGCAGGCCTGCACTAAATCAAGCAGCTGACCGACAACCACCCCCTTCTCCCTATTTCTTTTACTCAATAAATGTGAAGGGCTCTAGAAGCTCAAGGCTCTCGTTCACTAGAAGCAAGGAGCCCCCGACCCCTTCTTCCAAACATACTCTTTTGTCTTTGTCTTTATTCCTGCATTCGTCCTCCTTTGCTCAGTCCACCAGGGTCCATGGCAGAAGTTCATTAACTTTTGGCCATCTTCATAGAATTCATAATTTCCATCACTACTACATATGGGGCTATACTAAACATTTTTGGAATAAAAAGAATGCAATGCCTCATAAAGTTCTATTTAATATGACTATATGTAGGAAGGGAATGCTTAAGATTTCTTTGCCAATGTTTTACAGAGACAACATCTGACTTAAATAAGGCTGTTTGGAGACAATTCACATACTGTTTTAGACAAACTGGTCCTGCCAAGTGTGTGATGATGGAAAAAAAGAGAAGCAAAAACCACATGCCATTGCAGCAATGTAACAAGAAAAAACATTAATACCGTCAGTTGAAGTCCAGTAACTACAGCACAAGAAGGATTAAACCATGGATAGGCCCAGAGAGGGAGGTGAGAGTCAACTCTACCTTTGTGAAGATGGAAGTAACAGGAAAAGGAATTCATAAAACAATTTGTGGCCTATTATCCAGCTAAGAAAGAAATGGAGAATGGGAAAAAATCCACACAAGCCCTGAGAGAGTTCTGTGGACATGAAACCACAATAAAAATTCAAGAGAATATTATTGTCTTCACTAATTATGGGCTACAGATAGACATCGGGATATCTAAACCTACAGTGCAGTATAAATTCTCAAAGTGATCTACAAAATCACATGATTATTGCAGTCAATCCAATGTTAGATAAAAGACAAAATGGTTTTAATCTCAAGATTTGCATTTAAAATAAGTTTGGGATGAGAGCCTATAAATGATAATCAGATTGCATTCTCTCACATATGCTTGAGAAAAGGAGGTAATGAGAAAGAGGGCTCAGTTTCTTACCATCCCTGCTTGTATCAGCAAGGAGAAGTAGATGGTTAACAGAAAAGCAATAAAAAGCAGAAACTGGCCGGGCACGGTGGCTCAAGCCTGTAATCCCAGCACTTTGGGAGGCCGAGACGGGCGGATCACGAGGTCAGGAGATCGAGACCATCCTGGCTAACCCGGTGAAACTCCGTCTCTACCAAAAAATACAAAAAACTAGCCGGGCGAGGTGGCGGGCGCCTGTAGTCCCAGCTACTCGGGAGGCTGAGGCGGGAGAACGGCGTGAATCCGGGAGGCGAAGCTTGCAGTGAGCTGAGATCCGGCCACTGCACTCCAGCCTGGGTGACAGAGCGAGACTCCGTCTCAAAAAAAAAAAAAAAAAAAAAAACTAGCCGGGCGAGGTGGCGGGCGCCTGCCTGTAGTCCCAGCTACTCGGGAGGCTGAGGCAGGAGAATGGCAGGAACCCGGGAGGCGGAGCTTGCAGTGAGCTGAGATCCGGCCACTGCACTCCAGCCTGGGCGACAGAGCAAGACTCCGTCTCAAAAAAAAAAAAAGGCAGAAACTTTTTGGGAGGGGGTGATATAGACTACCATTAGCTCCTTAATATAGGGGCCTTAACTCTAGCACCAGGACTGTGATTTCTCCAAAGGAGTGGCAAAGGGAACCCCATGTGGTCACATTCCTGTTTATACCCAGGATCCAGAAGTCTTTATCCTGAATACAGGGCCTCCTTCCTATTTAACAAAATGAGAAAAAAAAGGAGAAAAAGCATACATATAGGTGGGGTGTTAGGCAGGGGGAGAAGTTCTGTTTTTGGACAGTTTAAGGTAGGCAGTCAAGTATATGCCTCTGGATCTTCAGGGAAAAATTTTGACTGGGTACAGATGTGAGAATTTTCAGTGTGAAGAATGAGGTTGAAGTTGTGGGAATTAATGGCATATCCAGAGAAGAGGCAAAAGTCAAGGAAGAAGTTTTGGGGGTGAATCAGTGAAAGGTCAAGTAAGATGAAGCAAGTAAGTGACAGCCTTCTTTTGGAAGTATGATACCAAGTACACTTTCAGGCATCCAAAGGAAAAAGCATCCATTTAAACTGATCTTTTCCTTTACCAGGCAACTGGATCAATGGCTCAACTACTTAAATTCACTGCCATCTCTTTTAATGGAAAGGTATAGTGGATAATATCGTTAATTCAACAATATTTGAGTAGCTGATCTCATGAATTCAACAAATATTTTTTAGCACCTACCATATGCCTGCCACTGTGTTAAGCACAAGGAGATTACCCTTTCTAACAAATTTACAGAGTCTCCACTCATTCCTTTAGTTAATATTCATTAAGCACTAATCCATGTTAGATCGTAATGCTAGATGCATGAAATGCATGCACAGTAAATCCTCAATATATATTTTATCTTCATAAACACAAAGTCTTACTGTGTGAAACTGAGAATGAGAAGAGACAGCCCAAAACTATGCTTCATGAAATGGGTCTCCTAAAAAAAAGCTCCATGCTTTAATGTCAGAGAAACCCGATTTGATTATTTCAGTTCTACTATATACCTCCAAAGTGAGCTTGGGCACTTAAACTCTTTGAACTGCAATGTACTTACTAGAAAGTGGAGATAAAAGCCATATATCTTACAGGGTAAAAAAATAATAAAAATAAAATATCTGGTGCACCACAGAATAGTTATTATTATTGTTACCATTCGTATTATTACTAAGGAAGATAATCTATATGGCCAGGAATTGCTCAACAGATGAGAGGAAAAAATAATCTGGGCAATCTTCTGAATAATGAACAATCACTATACTCTCCTGTGAAGAACAGAACTGTCAAGAGTGGGTTTGGGTCCCAGAGGAAAAAACAAAATCCCATTTTAACATAGGATTTGCTCCAGGCCCCCTCCCAGTCTGCTGAGGACTCAAACATCCTTTTCCTCTTGACAGTCCCAGTCTAAGTAGACTAGAGTCTACCCACTCCAATGGCAAGGATTCTAGGGATATTCAGCATCCTGATTCCTGGTAGTGGGAACCAACCAGAAACCAAGTAGACAAAGACAATATGGATGCTCTGACCCCTGGTTAAATGGGGCTGAGATTCTGGCAGAGAACTAGCCTCAGTTAAAAGGTGAAGAACTGAAATGCAAATGAGAAATGCAAACAGAAAAAAATAGAAGAAAGGTTAGGTACAAACAAACTTTGAAAGTGAACAGTTTGATCTGTAGGGTTAGATGGGGCTTTCTAGGAGTAATGTGAAGGGTGGTTCCTGAAGGTTGGAAGCTTTCAATATTTGTAGGTGGGCAGACTTGGGTTAAGGACAGGCAAGAAATGACTGGGGAGAAAAGTTAAAAAAAAAATGACTACCATATTAGGAAGGAAATAATGCTAGGACAACAGCAGTAGGAGTGGACTATTCAAAACTTTGCAAAGGTCAAGTATATAAACCATGTTAACATTCATAGTTTAGAGAATGAAATGTATACAAAAGTACATGTTAATATCTACTATTTGCATTATAAGTTAAAGGAAGTTTAAAATTCAAAGAACACATGTATTTATTTTATACTATAGTCATATATAATGCAACAAAAATATTTGCATTTTTAGACAGTTTATAAACCTAAATAATTAAATTTCGTTTTTTATTTCTATAATTTTTTTGACAAATCAAAGGAAAAATGACTAAGATACTGAAGCAGGACAAAATTACATAGGAAATTAAATATAT
This sequence comes from Theropithecus gelada, assembly GCF_003255815.1. NCBI lineage: Eukaryota > Metazoa > Chordata > Mammalia > Primates > Cercopithecidae > Theropithecus > Theropithecus gelada. The sequence continues at coordinate 21,823,389 of NC_037689.1, forward strand.
CCTTGCCAAAATAATTATTCTGGTCCCATAGGTAATACTAATACAGAAAAAGAAACTTGGAATATATTCTATTCACTTTTTTGCAGTGACAGCAAATTTTAAAACTAGGCTTATGCTTCTGACTTTTCCTGCTTTTTCCCTGAAGCAAACATGTCAGAGAGGATTACTGTGGCAAGTTACTCATATAGATTTTTTTTTACAAAATTGGAATGCATAATATTAGAAACCAAACCACAAAGAACAAGCACACTGGAGACAGATTGGATGAGATTCACTGAACATAAAGTGCTTTCAATAACAAGGCTTTGTCACTGAAAAAGGAGGTGTTTGGTTAGCTAGGACTCCAGAAAACAACACACATCTCAGACACAGTTTTGAAAGAAGAGAAGAAATAGACCACAGACAACTTACTCAAATTCAAAGATTAAAATATAACACATTCTCCCAAAGACATCATAGGTTACGAATTCTGAGGCACTGAAAAAATGTACCTAAAAGTTCAAATTGTGAAATTGTTATTTCAATTCTAGTGCATTTAATTGCCAAGCCTTTCAAGAAGATAACAAGTGCTATCAAAAATTCATCATCGGTATTTGAATGAGGTTGAAAATAACTATACCAATTATTACCACACAATAATGGAGAAAGCAAAGCAATTATTGAACTTTTTTTTTTTTTTTTGAGACGGAGTCTCGCTCTGTCACCCAGGCTGGAGTGCAGTGGCGCAATCTCGGCTCACTGCAAGCTCCGTCTCACGGGTTCACGCCATTCTCCTGCCTCAGCCTCCTCAGTAGCTGGGACTACAGTCGTCCACCACCACGCCCAGCTAATTTTTTGTATTTTTAGTAGAGACAGGGTTTCACCGTGTTAGCCAGGATGGTCTCGATCTCCTGACCTCATGATCTACCTACCTTGGCCTCCCAAAGTGTTGGGATTACAGGCGTGAGCCACCGTGCCTGGCTTTGACCATTTTTAAGAGCTATGATTACCCCAACCCTGTGGCACTTTGATTCTCATTTCATTATTCCCAATGACATCTTGAGAAGTAATTATGTCGCTAATTTACAAAAGGTAAAGCTAGCACACACACCCCTTACATGCCAAAGGTGTTCAGTAAATGCTGAACTAAGGTTTGACATACAGTTATTTTCCTAGGAGATTCAAAAGGCAACTTGCAATGATAACATTATTTCTATGGTCCCTCAGGTTTTCAGGATAACCAAATCACTTTGCCATTGTAGGAAAGATGTTGCAATACAAAGAGGTTGTACCCATGAAGGGGTATAGTGTTATTTGAAGACAATCAGTAAGGAAATGGCTGAACTCAACAGCTTCGATAGTACCATCAATTAACTGGATATTACTGATATATATAAACTACTTCATCCAACAATAGACATTGCACATTTTTCTCAAGCTCACATGGAATATTCACCAAGACAGATTACATTCTGGGACATAAGACATATCTTAGCAAATTTAAAAGAATAGAAATCATGCAATGTCAGCTCTCAGACTATAGTGTAATTAAACTAGAAAACAATTAACAGAAGGATAGCTGGAATTCCTCCACATATGTAGAGATTAAACTACATACCTTTAAATAACACATGGATTATTGAAGAAGAAATCCCAAGAGGAATTAAAAATATATGTTGAACTAAGTGAAAATTAAAATACAACTTGTCACAATTTGTGGGATGCAGCAAAAGTAGTGCTTAGAGGGAAATTTATAGCTTGAATGCACACATTAGAAAAAAAGAAAGATCTGAAATCAATCATCTAAGTTTCCATCCTAGGAAATTAGAAAAAGAAGAGCAAATTAAACCTGAAGTAAATAGGAGAAAAGAAATAATACAATTAAAGCAGAAATCAGTGAAACTGAAAACAGAAAATCAATAGGGAAAAATAAATGAAACCAAAGGCTGGTTTTTTGAAAAGATGAATGAATTCAATAAACTTCTTGCCAGGGTAATTAAGAAAAAAAGAGCGGGGACACAAATTATTATCAGAAATAAAAGAAAGGACATTACTACAGATCCCATGGACATTAAAAGGATAAAAAAGGAATATTATTAACAATTTTATCCCCACAAATTTGATAAGCTAGATGAAATGGACCAATTCCTTGAAATGGACCAATTCCTTGAAAGATACAATGTGACAAAACTCACTAAAGAAATAGACATTGTGAAAAGGACTATTATTTATTAAAGAAATTGAAACAATAATAACCCGCAAAACAGAAAGCACCACACCCAGATGGGTTTACCGCTGAATTCTACCAAACATTTAAGGAACAAACTATATCAGTTCTCTACAATCTCTCCAGAAATTAGAAGCCAAGGCAAATACCATGAGGTCAGAATTACCCTAAAACCAAAACCAAAGACTTAGTAGAAAAGAAAACTACAGACCAATATCTACCATAAACACAGATTGAAAATCCTCAGCAAAATATTATCAATTTTATCCACCAACCACATACAAAAAAACTATACACTATTATCAAGTGAGATATATGACAAGTATGCAAGGGTGGTTCAATATTCAAAAACCAATTAATGTACTCCAGAACATCAACAGGCCTAAAGGGAAAATACACACAATAATATCCATATATGCAGAAAAAGCACTTAACAAAATCCAACACTGATTCATGAATTTAAAAAAAAAAAACTCTCAGCAAACTAGGAATAGATGGGAACTCACTCAAATGGAAAAGGGCATCTATAAAAACACTACAGTTGACATCATACTTAATGGTGTAAGACTTGAAACATTCCCTTCTAAGCTCAGAAAAAAGGCAAGGATGCCCCCTCTCGCCACTCCTTTTCATAATCATACTGGAAATCCCATCTAATGTGATAAGACAAGGAAAGGAAACAAAAGGTATACAGATTGGGAAGGAAGAAATAAAACTGTTTTTGTTCACACATGACATGATTGTCTATGTAGAAAAATTCCAAAGAATTGGTTGTTTTAGACTGGCAAACTGGATAAAGAGTCAAGACCCATCTCACGTGCAGAGACACACACAGGCTCAAAATAAAAGGATGGAGGAAGATCTACCAAGCAAATGGAAAACAAAAAAAAGGCAGGGGTTACAATCCTAGTTTCTGATAAAAACAGACTTTAAACCTACAAAGATCAAAAGAGACAAAGAAGGCCATGACATAATGGTAAAGGGATCAACTCAACAAGAAGAGCTAACTATCCTAAATATATATGCACCCAATACAGGAGCACCCAGATTCATAAAGCAAGTGCTTAGAGACTTACAAACAGACTTAGATGCCCACACAGTAATAATGAGATACTTTAACACCCCACTGTCAACATTAGACAGATCCATGAGACAGAAAGTTAACAACGATATCCAGGAATTGAACTCAGGTCTGCCCCAAGCGGACCTAATAGACATCTACAGAACTCTCCACCCCAAATCAACAGAATATACATTCTTCTCAGCACCACATCTCACTTTCCAAAATTGACCACCTAGTTGGAAGTAAAGCAATCCTCAGCAAATGTAAAAGAATAGAAATCACAACAAACTGTCTCTCAGACCACAGCACAATCAAATTAGAACTCAGGATTAAGGAACTCACTCAAAATCGCTCAACTATATGGAAACTGAACAACGTGCTCCTGAATGACTACTGGGTACATAATGAAATGAAGGCAGAAATAAAGATGTTCCTTGAAACCGATGAGAACAAAGATACAACATACTAGAATCTCTGGGACACATTTAAAGCAGTGCATAGAGGGAAATTTATAGCACTAAATGCCCACAAGAGAAAGCAGGAAAGATCTAAAATTGACACCCTAACATCACAATTAAAAGAACTAGAGAAACAAGAGCAAACACATTCAAAAGCTAGCAGAAGGCAAGAAATAACTAAGATCAGAGCAGAACTGAAGGAGATAGAGACACAAAAAAACCCTTTAAAAAAAAATCAATGAATCCAGGAGCTGGTTTTTTGAAAAGATCAACAAAATTGATAGACCACTAGCAAGACTAATAAAGAAGAAAAGAGAGAAGAATCAAATAGACGCAATAAAAAATGATGAAGAGGATACCACCACCAACAACAGAGAAATACAAATTACCAGAGAACACTATAAACGCCTCTACACAAATAAACTAGAAAACCTAGAAGAAATGGATAAATTCCTGGACACATACACTCTCCCAAGATTAAACCAGGAAGAAGTTGAATCCCTGAATAAACCAGTAACAGGCTCTGAAATTGAGGCAATAATTAATAGTCTACCAACAGGCCGGGCGCGGTGGCTCAAGCCTGTAATCCCAGCACTTTGGGAGGCCGAGACGGGCGGATCACGAGGTCAGGAGATCGAGACCATCCTGGCTAACACGGTGAAACCCCGTCTCTACTAAAAATACAAAAAACTAGCCGGGCGTGGTGGCGGGCGCCTGTAGTCCCAGCTACTCGGAGGCTGAGGCAGGAGAATGGCCTGAACCTGGGAGGCGGAGCTTGCAGTGAGCCGAGATCGCGCCACTGCACTCCAGCCTGGGTGACACAGCGCGAGACTCCGTCTCAAAAAAAAAAAAAAAAAAAAAAAAAAAAAATAG
>NC_037689.1:21828088-21847493 GCF_003255815.1 Theropithecus gelada
AAAAAAAAAAAAAAAAAAAAAAAAAAAAAAAAATAGTCTACCAACCAAAAAAAGTCCAGGACCAGACGGATTCACAGCTGAATTCTACCAGAGGTACAAGGACAAGCTGGCACCATTCCTTCTGAAACTATTCCAATCAATAGAAAAAGAGGGAATCGGCCGGGCGCGGTGGCTCAAGCCTGTAATCCCAGCACTTTGGGAGGCCGAGACGGGCGGATCACGAGGTCAGGAGATCGAGACCATCCTGGCTGACACGGTGAAACCCCGTCTCTACTAAAAAATACAAAAAAAAACTAGCCGGGCGAGGTGGCGGGCGCCTGTAGTCCCAGCTACTCCGGAGGCTGAGGCAGGAGAATGGCATGAACCCGGGAGGCGGAGCTTGCAGTGAGCCAAGATCACGCCACTGCACTCCAGCCTGGGCGGCAGAGCGAGACTCTGTCTCAAAAAAAAAAAAAAAAAAAGAAAAAGAGGGAATCCCCACTAACTCATTTTATGAGGCTAACATCATCCTGATACCAAAGCCTGACAGAGACACAACAAAAAAAAGAGAATTTTAGACCAATATCCCTGATGAACATCGATGCAAAAATCCTCAATAAAATACTGGCAAACTGAATCCAGCAGCACATCAAAAAGCTTATCCACCATGATCAAATGGGCTTCATCCCTGGGATGCAAGGCTGGTTCAATATATGCAAATCAATAAACATAATTCAGCATATAAACAGAACCAAAGACAAAAACCACATGATTATCTCAATAGATGCAGCAAAGGTCTTTGAAAAAATTCAACAGCCCTTCATGCTAAAAACTCTCAATAAATTCGGTATTGATGGAACATATCTCAAAACAATAAGAGCTATTTATGACAAACTCACAGCCAATATCATACTGAATGGGCAAAAACTGGAAGCATTCCCTTTGAAAACTGGCACAAGACAGGGATGCCCTCTCTCACCACTCCTATTCAACATAGTGTTGGAAGTTCTGGCTAGGGCAATCAGGAAGGAGAAAGAAATAAAGGGTATTCAACTAGGAAAAGAGGAAGTCAAATTGTCCCTGTTTGCAGATGACATGATTGTATATTTAGAAAACCCCATCGTCTCAGCCCAAATCTCCTTAAGCTGATAAGCAACTTCAGCAAAGTCTCAGGATACAAAATCAATGTGCAAAAATCACAAGCATTCTTATACACCAATAACAGACAAACAGAGAGACAAATCATGAGTGAACTCCCATTCACAATTGCTTCAAATAGAATAAAATACCTAGGAATCCAACTTTACAAGGGATGTGAAGGACCTCTTCAAGGAGAACTGCAAACCACTGCTCAATGAAATAAAAGAGGACACAAACAAATGGAAGAACATTCCATGCTCATGGATAGGAAGAATCATTATCATGAAAATGGCCATACTGCCCAAGGTAATTTGTAGATTCAATGCCATCCTCATTAAGCTACCAATGACTTTCTTACAGAATTGGAAAAAACTACTTTAAAGTTCATATGGAACCAAAAAAGAGCCTGCATTGCCAAGACAATCCTAAGCAAAAAGAACAAAGCTGGAGGCATCACGCTACCTGACTTCAAACTACACTACAAGGCTACAGTAACCAACACAGCATGATACTGGTACCAAAACAGAGATATAGACCAATGGAACAGAACAGAGCCCTCAGAAATAATATCACACATCTACAACCATCTGATCTTTGACAAACCTGACAAAAACAAGAAATGGGGGAAGGATTCCTATTTAATAAATGGTGCTGGGAAAACTGGCTAGCCATATGTAGAAAGCTGAAACTGGATCCCTTCCTTACACCTTAAAAAAAAATTAATTCAAGATGGATTAGAGACTTAAATGTTAGACCTAAAACCATAAAAACCCTAGAAGAAAACCTAGGCAATATCATTCAGGACATAGGCATGGGCAAGGACTTCATGTCTAAAACACCAAAAGCAACGGCAACAAAAGCCAAAATTGACAAATGGGATCTAATTAATCTAAAGAGCTTCTGCACAGCAAAAGAAACTACCATCAGAGTGAACAGGCAACCTACAGAATGGGAGAAAATTTTTGCAATCTACTCATCTACAAAGGGCTAATATCCAGAACCTACAAAGAACTCAAAGAAATTTACAAGAAAAAAAATCAACCCCATCAAAAAGTGGGCAAAGGATATGAACAGACACTTATGCAGTCAACAGATACATGAAAAAATGCTCATCATCACTGGCCATCAGAGAAATGCAAATGAAAACCACAATGAGATACCATCTCACAGCAGTTAGAATGGCGATCATTAAAAAGTCAGGAAACAACAGGTGCTGGAGAGAATGTGGAGAAATAGGAACACTTTCACACTGTTGGTGGGACCGTAAACTAGTTCAGTTGTTGTGGAAGACAGCATGGCGATTCCTCAAGGATCTAGAACTAGAAATACCATTTGACCCAGCCATCCCATTACTAGGTATATACCTGAAGGATTATAAATCATGCTGCTATAAAGACACGTGCACGCATATGTTTATTGCGGCACTATTCACAATAGCAAAGACTTACAACCAACCCAAATGTCCATCAATGACAGACTGGAGTAAGAAAATATAGCATGTATACACCATGGAATACTATGTAGGCATAAAAAAGGATAAGTTCATGTCCTTTGTAGGGACATGGATGCAGCTGGAAACCATCATTCTCAGCAAACTATTGCAAGAACAGAAAACCAAACACCACATGTTCTCACTCATAGGTGGGAATTGAACAATGAGAACACCTGGACACAGGAAGGGGAACATCACACACCGTGGCCTGTTTTGGGGTGGGGGGAGGAGGGAAGGATAGCATTAGGAGATATACCTAATGTAAATGATGAGTTAATGGGTGCAGCACACCAACATGGCACATGTATACATATGTAACAAACCTGCACATTGTGCACATGTACCCTAGAACTTAAAGAATAATAATAAATAAATAAATAAATAAATAAATAAAAGAAAATCTCCTGGAACTAATAAGTGATAATAGTAAGGTTACAGGATACAAGGTTAATAAATAAAAGTCAATTCTTTTCCTATATATCAGTGATGAGCAAGATCTCCACTGGGAAAACCACAAAACTCTGGTGAAAAAAATCAAGACTAAATAAATGGAAAGATATCCCATGTTCATGGATAGGAAGACTCAGTAGTCTCAAGATATCAGCTCTTTCCAACTTGATCTACAAATTCAATGCAACCCCAATCAAAATCCCAGCAAGTGATTTTGTGAATTTTTTTAAAAAACAACTGATTGGCCGGGCGCGGTGGCTCACGCCTGTAATCCCAGCACTTTGGGAGGCCGAGGCGGGCGGATCACAAGGTCAGGAGATCGAGACCACGGTGAAACCTCATCTCTACTAAAAATACAAAAAAATTAGCCGGGCGCGGTTGTGGGCGCCTGTAGTCCCAGCTACTCGGGAGGCTGAGGCAGGAGAATGGCGGGAACCCGGGAGGCAGAGCTTGCAGTGAGCTGAGATCCGGCCACTGCACTCCAGCCTGGGCGACAGAGCGAGACTCCATCTCAAAAAAAAAAAAAAAAAAAAAAAAAAAAAAAAAAAAAAAAAAAAAACAACTGATTGTAAAGTTTATATGGAGAGGCAGCAGATACAGAATAGCCAAGGCAATATTGCAGAACAACAAAGTTGGTGGACTGCCACTACCTAATTTCAATAATTACTATTAAACTACAGTAATAAAGACAGTGCCAAAGAATGGACAAACAGATAAATGTAACAGAATAGAGAGATATATCCACATCGTCAACTGATCTTTGACAAAGGAGCGAAGGCAAAACAATGAAGACAGACTTTTCAACAAATGATGCTGGAACAACTGGACATCCACATACAAAAAAAAATGAATCTAGATGTGGCCTTATACCATTCATAAAAAAATCTCAAAATGGATCATAGGCCTAAATGTAAAATACAAAACTATAAAACTCCCAGAACATAGGGAAAAATCTACATGACCTCTGATATGGTAATGAGTTTTTAGTCATAACACCAAAAGTATGATTCATGAAAGGATGGGTAAGCTTGATTTAATATTATAAACTTCTACTCAGCAAAATACACTGTCAAGAATATGAGAAGTCAAGCCACAGACTGTGAGAAAATATTTGCAGAAGACATAACATATAAAGTACTATTATCCAAAATATACAAACAATTCTTAAAACTCAGCAATGAGAAACAAAAAAAAAAACCTGATTTGAAAATGGGGCCGGGCGCGGTGGCTCAAGCCTGTAATCCCAGCACTTTGGGAGGCCGAGACGGGCGGATCACGAGGTCAGGAGATCGAGACCATCCTGGCTAACACGGTGAAACCCCGCCTCTACTAAAAAATACAAAAAACTAGCCGGGCAAGGTGGCGGGCGCCTGTAGTCCCAGCTACTCGGGAGGCTGAGAAAGGAGAATGGCCTAAACCCTGGAGGCGGAGCTTGCAGTGAGCTGAGATCCGGCCACTGCACTCCAGCCTGGGTGACAGAGCGAGACTCCGTCTCAAAAAAAAAAAAAAAAAAAAAAAAAAAAAAGAAAATGGACTAAATATGTGGACACCTCACCAAAGAAGATATACAGATGGATACAGATGGCAAATAAACATATGGAAAGCCCAACATCGTATGTCATTAGGGAATTGCAAGTTAAAACAACAATGAGCTGGCACTACACATCTATTAAAATGGCCAGAATACAGAACACTGACAACACCAAATGCTGGCAAGGATGTGGAGCAACAGAAACTCATCCATTGCTGATGGGATTAAAAGTGGTAAGTTACTTTGGAAGACACTTTGTCAATTTCTTGCAAAACTAAACATAAAAGTAGTCCTCCTTTAACCATGGGGAATACATTCCAAGACCCCAAAGGATGCCTGAAATCTTGGATAGTACCAACTCCTATATACGCTATGTTTTTTTGATCTGACAACCCAGATGGCTACTTAGCGACTAATGGGCGAAAGGCATATACGGCATGGATACACTGGATAAAGGGATGATTCATGTCTTAGGCAGAATGTGGTAGGCTGGTGCGAGATTTCATCATGTCAAAATGGCACAAAATTTAAAACTTATGACATTTATTTCTGGAATTCTCCATTTAACATTTTCAGACCATAGTTGACCTTTGGTAACTGGAAATGTAGAAAGTGAAACCATGGATGGGGAGGGGGACTACTATATTCTCACCATATGATCCAGCAATTGAGCTCCTTTGTATTCAAATGAATTGAAAATCTATGTCCACATAAAATACTGCACACAGATATTTATAATAGCTTTATTTATAATTACTGCAACTTGGAAGCAACCAAGATATTTCTTAGTAGGTGAATGAATAAACTGTAGTACATCCAATGGAGTATCATTAAGCACTAAAAAGAAATAAGCTATTAAACCATGCAGCTATAAAAACATGCAGGAAGCTTACAAGAACGTTACTAGGTGAAAGAAACCAATATGAAAAAGCTGCATATTTTATAATTCCAACTATATGACATTTTGAAAAAGGAAAAACTATGGAGACAGTAGAAGGATCAGTGGCTTCCAGGGGCTGGAAGGAAGGGCAGTTGAAAAGGCAGAACACAGAGAATTTGGGGGGTAGTGAAACTATATCATATCATAATATTAATACAATAGTGGATATGTTATACATTCGTCCAAATCCATAAAATGTACAATACCAAGAGTGAGCCATAATATAGACAATTAGCTTTAGGTGATTATGGTATGTCAATGGAGGTTCATGAACTGCAACAAATGTTACCACTGTGGTACAGGATGTCCTGACAGTGCAGGAGGTTGTGTATGTGAGGAGGGGGCATGTGAGAACTCTCTGTACTTTCCTTGTAATTTTTCCATGAACCTAACACTGCTCTAAAAACTAAAGTTTTTAAATTTAAAAACAAAGCAAAGGAATGACCCCTTCTCTTCCCTTAAAATGTTGTGATTCATTCCTAGAGTTTCCTGTTTACCCATACCTATCCCATGAGTTCTACCTGGAGTATCAAATAATCATCTCAAACTCAACACAGCCAGTACGTAGTTCCTGATCTTCCCACTCAGAAATTTCTCCTCTTGCAATCTTCCCACCATTCCCACAATCCTTCTTGCTTATCTGACTCTATGCCTTATTATTCACCCCTTCTATTCATGCTACTCCAGCTGCAAAAACTATTTTGCTATTTTTAGCTAAAAGGTCTCAAAAAGAACCCACCTCCAGACTTTTACAATTGTTGTTCCCTGTGCTTAGGAAGCTCTTCCTCCAAATAAATGGTTTTCTTATCTTCTACAAGTCTTTGCTGACAGTGAAGTCTTCCCTGATTACCTCCCTCCAACATGCTCTATTCACCTATAGATGAATACCTATGGGTCCCCCCATTCACCTTCCCTGCTTTGTATTTCTCCAAAGAATGCAGCACCATGTCACTTAACATATATATATATTTATGTGTATATGTATACAAAATTATATATATCTCACATTTCTTATATTTTACTCATTTACTTTATTATCTGCCTCCCTCAAATACGATGCAAGCGCCTCAAAGGCAGAAATTTCTAATAAAATACAACTGTTTTATATACTGCTATATCCTCAGTGTTTAGAAGAATGTATGGTCATTGACAATCATACAAATACTTGTTGAATAACGGAATGAAAATCATATGAAACTTATGATATGGCAGTCTTACGGCAAGGGCTAGGGCAATAACATTACAACACAGCATGTCTAGACTTAATTTCAAAAAAATAATTATTCGAGCTAAGTTGAAGAAAAATACACTTGTAGCCATTAGTGGTAGCTGGAACAGTTGAAATTATTGATTTATTTGCTAGCATTATTAAACTTGAAAAAATCCATTTTACTTAAGAGTTCAAGACTACTTAAGTTCCACTGAAGAACAGTAGTGTGCAAACAAACCTTCCTTAAAGAGAGTTCTTTCAGCTTCTCCCACTTCCAGCTTTAAATTTGCTTTTTTCCACTCTTTTCTCCTCTCTTTTATGGTACCCACTAATTCCATTCTCTCCTGCTCCAGTACCGTATTCCATCAATTATATGTTCATAACATTACACATTCAATCGCTCCTTGACTCCAGCAGGCTTTTCACCTCTCTTTTACATACTCCCATTTTCTTGAACTCTAAAAATCTTCAAACTCCAGTCTTTTTCTTCTATTCTCCTTTCACCAACAATTTACCAATAGAACTTTTATTTTCAGTGCTTCCATATTCTGCCCACCATTGCTGAAGACATGACTCTTAACCAGGGAATTTTTTCATGCCTAGATCCCACACCCTGAAATCCAGATTTTATGAGTCAATACTGTGGGGAGGGGCACTAAACTTAAGTGTATTGTTTGAGACAGCTCCCTACGACAGTCTGATGCACACACCAGATTAAGAACCATTACCTCTATGTCTGAGTATGGTGGCTCACGCCTGTAATCGCACCGCTTTGGGAGGCTGAGGTGGTAAGATCACTTGAGCCCAGGTTTGAGACCAGCCTGGGCAATATAGTAAGACCTCATCTCAAAAAAAAATTTTTAATTTAAAAATTAGCTGGGCATAGTGGCACACACTTGTTGTCTCAGCTACTCAGGAAGCTGAGGTGGGAGGATTGCTTGAGCCCAGGAGGTTGAGGCTTCAGTGAGCCGTGTTTGTGCCACTACACTCCGGTCTGGGCATGAGAAAGGCCCTGTCTCAAAAAACAAACAAACAAACAAATACCTGTGATATGTTCTCCTGGTCATAACAATGATAATATAATACTAACTGAGAAGTATAATTAAACCAACAATCTGCACCTGAAACACACCAAAAACAAAAGAAAACCTTGTGGTCAGGAAATCCAAGCATCTTCCGTCAGTCTTATCCTCTCCACATTTTAGAGGACACTCTAAACTCCAGTCTTAAAAGCACTACCGGCCGGGCGTGGTAGCTCACGCCTGTAATCCCAGCACTTTGGGAGGCCGAGGCAGGCGGATCACGAGGTCAGGAGATCGAGACCACATGGCTAACATGGTGAAACCCCGTCTCTACTAAAAATACAAAAAAAATTAGCTGGGCATGGTGGTGGGCACCTGTAGTCCCAGCTACTCGGTAGGCTGAGGCAGGAGAATGGCGTGAACCCGGGAGGCGGAGTTTGCAGTGAGCCGAGATAGCGCCACTGCACTCTAGCCTGGGCAACAGAGCGAGACTCCATCTCAATTTAAACAAACAAACAAACAAAAAGCACTACCAGCTTCAAGTGCACTCTGTTCTTAATTTTTATAAATTTTTGGTCTTTTGGTCTCCTCTCCCTTCCTCTCCACCAACTTGTCTGAATGCCATATAGATAAATGCCACTCAATGTTTTCCCAGGGACAGTAGAATCGCCATCATTTATGAACTTATCAGAAATGGAAATTCTTAGATTCTATCCTAGACATCACAAACTTTGGGTACGGGGTCCAGAAATCTATGCATCTTGTGGTTATTGTACATGCTGAAGTTTGAGAACCACTGTGCTAAGCAACCCGTTGGAAATACATGGGAGTTATCTACAAATACAGAACTGGAGCTCAAACAGGGTGGGAAATATCAATACATCCACATTCTGAAGTTAATTGCTACTGAAATAATGGGAGCTCACAAGAAACAGCAGACAAGCAGACATAAATAACAACAGCTAACATTTTAAGAGTACTTCTATGTGCTACACATTATATGCTGTTAGCAGTCATGCATCACTTAACAACTGGGATATGGTCTGAAAAATGCCTCTTTAGGTGATTTCGTCGTTGTATCAACATCACAGAGTGTACTTACACATATCTGCATGGTATAGCTTACTATATACCTAGACAATATGGTATACCCTATTATTCCTAGGCTACAATCCTGTACAGCATGTTACTGTACTGAATAGGCAATTATAACACAATGATGTCTGTGTATCTAAACACAGAAAATATATAGTAAAAATAGGTATAAACGATAAAAAATGGTACACCTGTATAGGGCACTTACCATGAATAGAGCCTGCAGGACCGAAAGCTGCTCTGGGTAAGTCAGTGCGTGAGTGGTAAGTGGATGTGAAGGCCTAGGACATTTACTGTACACTACTGTAGTCTTTATAAACACTCTCCACATAGGCTACACCAAACATATAAAAAATGTAATTCTTTCTTCAATAATAAATTAACTTTAACTTACTATAACTTTTTTACTACATAAAATTTTTAATATTGTAAACTTTTTGACTCTTTTGTAATAATACTGAACTTAAAACACACACTGGGCCGGGCGCGGTGGCTCAAGCCTGTAATCCCAGCACTTTGGGAGGCCGAGACGGGCGGATCACGAGGTCAGGAGATCGAGACCATCCTGGCGAACACGGTGAAACCCCGTCTCTACTAAAAAATACAAAAAACTAGCCGGGCGAGGTGGCGGGCGCCTGTAGTCCCAGCTACTCGGGAGGCTGAGACAGGAGAATGGCGTAAACCTGGGAGGCGGAGCTTGCAGTGAGCTGAGATCCGGCCACTGCACTCCAGCCTGGGTGACAGAGCAAGACTCCGTCTCAAAAAAAAAACAAAACAAAACAAAACAAAACAAAAAAACACACACACTGGACAGTTGTACAAAAACATTTTCTTTCTTTATATCCTCATTCTATAAGTTTTTATCTATTTAATTTTTTTAACTTTTTAAACATTTTTATTAAAAACTAAGACACAAACATACACATTAGCCTAGATCTACACAGGGTCAGGATCATCAATATCATTCTTCCACTTTCACATCTTGTTCCACTGGAAGGTTTTCAGGGGCAATAACATGCGTAGAGACATCATCCCCTATGATAACAATGCCTTCTTCTTGCCTTCCTGAAGGACCTATCTGAGGCTGTTTTACAGTTAACTTTATATAAGTAGAAGGAGTATACTCTAAAATAATAATTAAAAAGTATAGTATGGTAAATAAACCATTAGCATAGTTATTTAATATTATTATCAAGTGCTATATACTGTAATGCACTGCACTGTGATATTACAAAGGCTACAAAGTCACCAGGTTTTTCAGCTCCATTATAATCTTATGGAAACCATCATCATGCATGTTGTCCATAGTTGACCAAAATGTAATTATGCATCACATCACTATATACCTGATATTAATTATCAGGTATTATAATTATCATTTTCACAAGTGAGAAAACTAATGCTCAGAAAGAAGAGTGTAAATTCTTGTCTTGCCTCCAATTTTCGATTCCTCCAATTTCCATGCCCTTGACTATTGTACATACAGTGAGAAAAAGAGTTTTGAACAGAACCCTAGGAAGACTGTGGAGGTGACTGAGGTTAACTGGTCAAAGAATTAGAGGAAAAAATCAGAAATATGAGGAGGAAGTCTAAGTGAGGAACGTTTTAAGAAGGAAGGCACAATCACAATGGTTGGTTTCAAATATTTTTTCATTCAGTAGGTCCACAGATGATGCAGAACTTTAAAAAAAGTTTTATGGATGCTACTCTTCCTCCCCGAGTTTTGAGTTTTAGTCAAAAAAACAGGGACGCCTGTAATCCCAGCACTTTGGGAGGCTGAGGCGGGCAGATCACAAGGTCAGGAGATCGAGACCATCCTGGCTAGCTAACACGGTGAAACCCCGTCTCTACCAAAAATACAAAAAATTAGCCGGGTGTGGTGGCGGGCGCCTGTAGTCCCAGCTACTCAGGAGGCTGAGGCAGGAGAATGGCGTGAACCCGGGAGGCGGAGCTTGCAGTGAGCTGAGATTGCGCCACTGCACTCCAGCCTGGGCGAAAGAGAGAGACTCTGTCTCAAAAAAAATAAAAAATAAAAAATAAAACAGGGACTAACTTGAAGTGTGTTGGGAACAATGACTAATGTTATTTTTAAAAGTGAAATTTTTAAAAAGTGCTTTTGCATTTAGATGAATAAGGGAAAAATGAAGAAAAATAAGGGTTACTAATGGTCATAGTTCTCTGTCTGCTTTGCATGCACAGAAGGCTAGACTAAGCAGGTAGCCAATCCTGACTTATTTTTAAACTAAAGAACCAATTCCATTCTTTTATAAAGTAAGTGATCATCTGCTCAAGGTATTTTCTCAAATACATAAATCCACTCAGGAGAAGAAGGCTGGAGGTGAGGAGCGGGGGAAGATAATTCCTGTTAGGAGCCAGAGGTAACCGGAAGGCCAGTGATCCTGGCGGAGTTATGAGACATGTCAAACGCAGGTTGACAGAAATGGTTAGACCAAGCCTATCAGGGAACTGTAACGTGAAGAGACCCATTAGCCAAAGGCTGAAAATACTTTAAGATTTAAAAGGAGTATAATACAACTGGTTAGGTCACAGCTTGTTTTAGTTATATCACCCTTCAGAGAATACCATCTGGCAACTTGATTCATTTGCAGTACTTCCTAAATTCCAGCAGCAACCTATTTGTGTCTTTCTACAAATAGTTAACTTCACTAGTTTTAGTATCAGAAATTGGCCTTTTTAAAAACTTCACCTTTTTCTGATCCCTATTTTCCCTTTATCTGTAGAGTTTTTGCACCTCTTTTTAGAAGGATAAACTATGACTAATACATGAGAACATATTTCCACACTCAGTGCTTATCCATATTCCAAATAATGCTGCTCAAATACTAAATATAATTTCAGAATTCTGAATTTCTTGTATTATCCCATGAACTTTACGCAATATGAATTACTATCTTTCTTTTCTTTTCTTTGTTTTTCTGAGACGGAGTCTCGTTCTGTTGCCCAGGCTGGAGTGCAGTGGCGCGATCTCGGCTCACTGCAGGCTCCACCTCCTGGGTTCACACCATTCTCCTGCCTCAGCCTCAGAGTAGCTGGGACTACAGACGTCCACCACCACGCCCGGCTAATTTTTTTGTATTCTTAGTAGAGACGCAGTTTCACCGTGTTAGCCAGGATGGTCTCGATCTCCTGGCCTCGTGATCTGCCCGCCTCCGCCTCCCAAAGTGCTGGGATTACAGGAGTGAGCCACTGCGCCCAGCCTATGAATTACTACCTTTCTTTTTTTTTTTTTTTTTTTTGAGACTGAGTCTGGCTCTGTCGCCCCGGCTGGAGTGCAGTGGCCAGATCTCAGCTCACTGCAAGCTCCGCCTCCCGGGTTTACGCCATTCTCCTGCCTCAGCCTCCCGAGTAGCTGGGACCACAGGCGCCCGCCACTTCGCCCGGCTAGTTTTTTGTATTTTTTAGTAGAGACGGGGTTTCACCGTGTTAGCCAGGATGGTCTCGATCTCCTGACCTTGTGATCCGCCCGTCTCGGCCTCCCAAAGTGCTGGGATTACAGGCTTGAGCCACCGCGCCCGGCCCGAATTACTACCTTTCTAACAGCATTTATTAATATATATCTGTAAGTGAGTGTATTAGGTGCTTACCACATGCCAGGCAGCTCTAGGTATAAGTGTAACATAGAAGACTGAGGGTCTAGTAGTAATGGAGAAAAAAGGCAAGTGATATAAATTTAACAGAAAAAGGTGTGATTAATTCACTCTGGAGTAGATGGCAAAATTTTTCGAGAAGTGAATTAGGCTAAGTCTAGAAGGATGAATAGGAGTTCATCAGGCACTAGAAAAGAGAAAAGGCATCCCTAACACTCCCCGTCCCCCACCTGCCCCAAATTTGGGAAAATAGAAAAAGAAAGAATAACATAACAAAACCAGAAGAAATCCTGTTCACCTCATGCCTGGGGTTGGTGCAGGGGTAGGGGTTAGGGGGGTAATTGTGTTTTTAAGTATACTTCAGAAAGTAAACGTTTATAAAACAGGATTTACAATCAAGGGAAAGGGGTGGAGGAGGAGGAAGTTCAGTTTATTTTGTTATATTAACTTAAAACAAATGAGGAAAAATATCAACATCTATGCCTGGGAACACATATACTATCTTTCATAAAAGTCCCTAAGTTTGAAAATGAAAGCATATGGAGCTTTATCCAATATTACAATATTTGCCCTAGTGTTTTGTATCCTTAATATTATTTTCAAAGGTTCTAAAGTGAGTTGGCCCAAGATCTTGACAGCACATCCACACACATGCCCAATAATCCACTCTTGATTGAAACAATCAACAGTAGCCTAACCAACTTTTCACTTACCCTGACTTGGACACCTTCGCATCCTTCAAAGTCTGGCTTTATAGTATGACCATCAACAGACAAATAATTAAGCTCTAAGTTTTGTTACTCCACCTCTTCATCCTTTCATTCAATTATTTCCTCTCAAATCCCATTAGCTTCGCTTTTCTCCTAAAGGGACTCGTAGAAAATACATGCACAGCACAATCACAAAAACCAGTGGCTGGAGCCAGAGTCCAAACGCGCACACACTAATTTCCAGTCGTATCCCTCTTGGGGCTGTTCCTACCAGTGATCAAATTCAGCGGACCAGGAAGAAGGAAAAAGCTGAAGCAGGAAGACTCTTCTCTTCCTTCCACTTTCCCCCACGCCGCCTCCCCCTCCCCCCGCTCTCCCGTCCCCCAGGGCCGCACCGCCACCGACCTCGCACGCACCCCCTCCCACTGTCACCCGCCACTGCCTACAAAACAGTCATAGCCTTTGTTAAAATGTCCACGGGCACAATGGACCAGAAGAGGGACACATTCCCGGGGGTGGGTAAAGGAAAGTCACACGAACGCCACGCCCTCCTTGGGACTAGCCCGGGCCGACAGCCCACCGCCTCCAAATCCTTTCCCCTCCGACGGGGAAGGTTTCTAGCAACTCGGCACCAGAGAAAGCAGCGCTGGAGGAGGGGATGAGCCTGGGACGTCCCTCAGAGGCACCAAGCAGGGGACTGAACTTGAAGCTGGGACACCCTCCAGCACCGTTGGCAAGCCTCGCGGTCCTGCCCAGCCTGTGTGCGGACTTCCAGCCTCTGAACCCTATTCCTTCAATTTTTTTCTCGTCATACCCACCCTCACCCACTCCCGCTACCATGCACTCCGTTCCCCACGCGGCCCTGGCCGGACGCCCACAGGCAGCGTCGCTACCAACGCTACCGCACATCTGACGGGTTTCTCCTCGCAGAACAGAAGTCACCCCCACACACCCCAATCCTTCCTGGGGCGCTTCGCCCCGATCACGTTTCCCCAGCTAGGAACCCAGCGCGACCACCACACTCACAGCGGGTCCGGCTCCGCTACTTGGCGTTCTGCGATCCACACGTCGCGCCTGCGCGCTCCTATTTCTGCCGAGCCTAGCCGGAGCCAGGAACCGGGAGCGGACTGGAAGGGAGGTGGAAAGAGGCGGGGGCTGGGCTGGGGCGGGGTTAGGAGAGAAGGGGCGGGAACGAGCTGGGGCGGAGGGTGGGAAACGAGGGGCGGATCCTCCACCGCTTCTGCCGGGAAGAAGCGGCGCTCAGGGCATCCTGCTGGAGCTTTCCACTCTTGGGGTTTATTTATAACACATACAGAAAAGCCGTCGAGACCCGTCTGTGCAGTCCCACACGCACTATGGAGAAAGCCTGGCTCGGCGCGGGCCCAAGTAGTCAGCCCTCGGGCCGCCACGTCTCTCCTTCTGGCTACCGCGGGTCCCCGCCAGCCTTTTTCTCTTTCGCATACATACCTCACCACACATTATTCCTTTTCCTAGTCGTTTCTCCTCATCGGGTACTCTTCAGCCCTGGTGAAGTGAGGGGTATAAGGATTTCTCATCCACAGACCGCCTGCGTAGGGCATTCTAGTTAATATACCTCTTTGCTATGTGTGAGCCCAGATCGTGGTTGGTGACTATTCGACCATTGCCCACTGTTAAAGCTCAGAGAATTGCCCTTTCCTTGAGAAATAATTCCCTTACCACTGCTTCCGGACAACTCTTGGTGACAAGTATCTGCTTTTTCTTAAAAAAAAAAAAAAAAAAAAAGTCTTGTGCAAACTTACCCAAATATCTTGAGAAGAAAACCCATCTTTGATCTCGTTTTTTAGGTAGAGCTAGAGCTATCTTAGAACTTGAACCTTAGAATTCTACAGGCCCCTCTAAGAAACAGAATAAAAGGCTTTTGCTATTGTGTAAACTTTGACCTAATGCTTGGAGGTTTTCTGGCATTTTGCATCATAAGGAGTCTAGCTTGATTATTATTCCATGCTGCATGCGTGCTTGGTTTTAAGTTGTATGCCTTTCTGTTTACAGTCTGCTCAGCTGCGGCATCTCACATGCCTTCAGATCAGCTATTAAAATAAACACACACCTGAGTGAATCCAAAGTGAATTGGGCTGTGGGCCTGAAGTGATTTATTCCAAACTAACTTCTCCTTCTTTTTACTTTAATTGTGATGGAATTAAGAAACATTTGGCTTATTAAGAATAAACGAATTGCCACAGGACCACACCAATAGTCTCTCCCAGCAAGTATTTTAACTGTGATGGGGACATTTTATGGGAGAATTTGGTAATTGCCCTTAAAGATCTGAATATCCCGAAATTCTTCCATTTAACGTTTCTTGTCTTCCATTGATATATTTTACAAATCAGATTTTCTAGAACTCATTTCTATCTTGCACTTGTCAAATAAGCCTAGGGAGGATGTAGAGAAATCTATTGCCAAAAGGTATATTGGTAATGTAGACACAAATTTTGCACGATTAATAGATCTGTAAGTGCTTGGAAGCAGGACTTTGTCCTATTCATTTCACTAGTAAAATATTTCACATACAAGTTCTTAAAAAAAAAATGCTGGGTTAATAAAAGTAAGATTTGCATCCTTAATAGATGTGTATATGTGTTATTGTTGTTTTTAAACTTTTCACTTGATTATTATTTTTTTCTTTTTTGTCTAAATTTTTCAGAATATTTTGGTTGAAATGACAAGAACTAGATTGAAGTAGATTGGGCAAAAAGAGAAAGTTATTGTGTAACCCAAGTTGTGAAAGGGTAGTTCTATGATTGGCCATAGGATTGAATGGAACCAGCAACAGGAATGCTTCAAATTCCAGCTCAGGCTCTCAGTCCAGACAGGGTCATTCTAACAGAACATCTCAAAGTCATGTTCTGCTGGTTTGGCAGCATAGCCTCTTACAAGTTGCTCACACCTACCAAGTTGCTACCAGACAGAAAGTATTTCTCTTCTCTCACTTTCAGTTTTTAAAGCAACAGTTAAAGCATCTGATTGGGTAGGATTGAGTACCATAACCACTCCTGAAAAGAAAATGCATATGTGACACAAGAATGGGACCCAAGTATAACCACATGGTTAAAGAAAAAAAAAATAAAGAGAAAAATTCCTAAATGAAAACAAACAGTAAGAGGGAGATGCCATTTTCAGAAGAGACAGGCATTGGACAGACAAAAAAAAAAAGTCCACCATAGAACATCTGTATTTAAGGAATACAGCCTTGGAATTATCTTTGACCCCTCTTTCTCTCCCTCTCCCTACCTCCCCAAATATTCAAGTATTAACAAAGCTGGTTAATGGTGCCTATGTATTAGTTTTCTGTGGCTACTCTACAAAAATTACCACAAACTTCATGGCTTAAAACAACACAAATTTATCATATGGTCCTGGAAGAAGTCTGACAAGAGTCACACTGGACTAAAATCAAGGTGTTAGCAGAGTTGAGTTCCTTTATGGAAACTTTTTGGGAGAATCTTTTTTCTTGCCTTTTCCACATTCTAGAGACTTCCCACATTCCTTCATTCCCGGCTCTATTCCATTTTCAAAGCCAACAATAATATTACTCTGACACACTGACACTTCTGCCTACCTCTTCCACACGTAAGCACCTTTCTGATTATATTGGGCACATTAAGATAATCCGAAACAGTCTCCCTATCTGAAGGTCAAATGATTAGCAGCCTTAATTATATCTGTAACTTTAATTCCCTTTTGCCATGTAACATATTTTCACAGGTTCTGGGTATTGGCACATGGATATCTTTTGGGGCACATTAATATGCCTACTACAGTCTTTCTTTTCATAAAAGTAACAAAGCCTAAGCCACTGGTTTTCAAACTGAAACACTTGTAAAAAAACTACTGATATCTGGATCCTACCCCCAGATATTATTATTTAATTGATCTGGAGACCCTTGGCCCCTCTAAACGCACACAGAATTAGTTGGATCAGGGTGGAGCATCTCTGACCCATTCTGGGCCACAGAACTTCCCTGGGGATTTAGAATAGTGGCAGGGAATTGGTAACACTGGGTGTCTGAAGCTGTAATGTGTCAATTTAGGAACTATAACATAAGGAGAATCTTAGGAAAACAAATCTGGATTGGATGGAAGAGGAGAGAGACAGAAAGAGGTAGACACAGTGGAGCTGAGCCTGGATCCTCAATGGTTGTCTGCCTCATAGTTACAATGGCATTCTTTTTTTTTTTTTTTTTTTCTTTTTTTTTGAGACGGAGTCTCGCTCTGCCGCCCGGGCTGGAGTGCAGTGGCAGGATCTCGGCTCACTGCAAGCTCCGCCTCCCGGGTTCACGCCATTCTCCTGCCTCAGCCTCAGGAGTAGCTGGGACTACAGGCGCCCGCCACCTCGCCCGGCTAGTTTTTTGTATTTTTTTTAGTAGAGACGGGGTTTCACCGTGTTCGCCAGGATGGTCTCGATCTCCTGACCTCGTGATCCGCCCGCCTCGGCCTCCCAAAGTGCTGGGATTACAGGCTTGAGCCACCGCGCCCGGCCTACAATGGCATTCTTATCATTCGCTTCTGTGAGGAACCACTGAATCCTCATAAGAAGGTATCTTATTTTGCTGAAGCTAGCTCAAGTTAGTTTCTCTTGCATACACTGTAAAATATTCTAATTAATATAGGATGAGAGCTTAACTTTCCTCCAATTACTTTTTTCTGATATGTTTTTGTTAAATAAATAAGGCAGGCTTAAGAACCAGACTTTAGAGTTGGTATTCCAGGTCTTCTGTCTACTCACCAGCATCCATCTCCCAGTTACCCCATATTATTCCACTCCTCCTTTCACTTTATAGTTACTCAAAAGCCCAGAAGAGGCCTCATAAATTATCTCAGCCTCATCTTCATCCAATAGTCCAAGTCTCCCTTAGACACACCAGTTAGGTGTAAATCCAGTTCTCTTCTTGACTGATGTCAAGTCAATATTAATGACTTGCAAATCAAATCTCTAGCCCTAATCCTTCTCCTGATTTTCACATCTCTAGTTTCCTGGCTAATGGATTATTCCTCCTCAAGGTATAAGAAATGAAACTCAATTTCTCTTCCAAAATCTGCCTTCCTTCTTGCATTTTATTTTCTTCATAATGAAAATACTATGCACCCCGTCAAACACATTAGAAGTGGTAAATCACTCATGACCAGTTTTTCTCTATCCTCAGTTTTCTCTTCATTCTACCTCCTACATGTTTCACATATTAATTCATCTTTCCTGCCTCACTTCAGATGTATCACCAATCACCTGAGCTACCACATGGTCTCCCAGCTGGTTTCCCTGTCTTTAGTTTCTCCCGAATCCAATCCACCCTTCCCAGTTCTGCCAGATAGCTTTATACACACAAATGTGATCAAGCCACTGTACTACTTAAAGACATTTCATGACTCCTGTCCACTTTACCATAAAATACAAACTTTTTCTGCACAATCAAATCTTGTTATCTGGCTGCATTGCACCTTTGCAAACTCATTCCCCTACCCATCATATGCACCCTAAGCGGCTAGCTATATTTGCCTTATACTTTCGTGCTGTGAGGACTTTCCTGTTTTCTCTCTCTGGCGGACACGTTCTTACAGATCCAGCTCAAAGAGAGCCACTACATAAATTCTTCCTGGTGCCATTCAAGGCAAAGTAAATCAGCTATTGATACTCTGCTTGCTATCTCCGTACTTGCATCCCCCTTCTTAAGGCTTATGCCTTAATATATTTATGCCTACATCTTCCTCTTCACTGAGAGATCTCTGCATGGAGAGACAGACAGTGTAGCTCTAGCGTTAATCACAAAGCATGACATATACTGGGTTGGAAAAAAATCTTGTGAAAAAAGAACAAAAGGAAGGAAGAAGACGACTCCATGTTGTCTTCTGCTCATGATTTGCCAATGCTTTTTAAAATCCCTTGTGTTACTAATCATTTCACCAACTTCCAATTCAATAGTTTATGCCAAACACCCATTTCAAGACTCATGTCTAAAAATATTGGAGGGGTGTATACTCTGAATGATCCCCTACTTTGATAAATCTTTTCTTTTCAGACTTTTAATCACTTATGTATTCAATTCATACTAATGATGTAATTTTAGCCCTTCCTGAATGTCATATTCTTTGGCACTTTTACATTTTTAACTCCCATGTGGTTGGTTACCTACAGGAAAGCAGGGTTTAATTTTTGTATTTCTTTTTTTTTTTTTTTTTTTTTTTTTTTTT
>NC_037689.1:21847593-21869751 GCF_003255815.1 Theropithecus gelada
GCAAGCTCCGCCTCCCGGGTTCACGCCATTCTCCGGCCTCAGCCTCCTGAGTAGCTGGGACTACAGGCACCCGCCACCTCGCCCGGCTATTTTTTGTATTTCTTAGTAGAGACGGGGTTTCACCGTGTTAGCCAGGATGGTCTCGATCTCCTGACCTCGTGATCCGCCCATCTCGGCCTCCCAAAGTGCTGGGATTACAGGCTTGAGCCACCGCGCCCGGCTCTTTTTTTTTTTTTTTTTTGAGACGGAGTCTGGCTCTGTCGCCTGGGCTGGAGTGCAGTGGCCGGATCTCAGCTCACTGCAAGCTCCGTCCCCCGGGTTTACGCCATTCTCCTGCCTCAGCCTCCCGAGTAGCTGGGACTACAGGCGCCCGCCGCCTCGCCCGGCTAGTTTTTTTTTTTTGTATTTTTTAGTAGAGACGGGGTTTCACCGTGTTCACCAGGATGGTCTCGATCTCCTGACCTCGTGATCCGCCCGTCTCGGCCTCCCAAAGTGCTGGGATTACAGGCTTGAGCCACCGCGCCCGGCCTAATTTTTGTATTTCTTTTGTATCTTCTCAAAAATTCTTAGTAAACATTCATGTAGTAAGACATATTATATGATAAAACCAGGGTAATAAATTTAAAAAGATTGAAATAAAAAGCATGTACTCTAACTACAATGAAATTAAATTAGAAATGTGTAACAGTATCATACCTAGAAAAATTTCCTATATTTGGAAACTAAATAATGTAAAAAAAAAAAACATGTTTTATATACTAGCATACAATTAGAAAATAATTTCAAAACAATGTCAGAACAATTTGATTTATAATAACATCAGAAACTATAATATGGCTACAAGTCAATTTAATAAAAATAGGCAAGACTTCTTTATTATAAAATACAAAACACTAATGAGAGAAATTTATCAAGACCTAACTAAATGAAAAAAATATATCATGTTCATGGATGAAAAGCCTCAATATTATTAATATATCATTAATCCCAACATTAGTTTTAGTGTCAACACATTCCCAATTATAATCCAAGTGGACTTTTAAGGAAATAGACCAACGATATAAGGCATATAGGAAAATAAAGGCATATAGACATGCAAAGGAAGAACCTAGATTATGCAAAGTAATTTTGAAAAAGAACAAACTTAGAGGATTTACAATAATTGCCTTTTAAGATCTACTATAACGTAATGGCAATCAAGACAGTGTAGTGTAAAAATGAACAAACATATCAATAGAGTTGAATAGAGAAACTAGAAATGTCTCTCCACTTATATGTTCATTTGATTTTTTGATAAAATAGCCGAGGCAATCCATTAGGGACAGAAAAGCCTTTTCCATAAATACTGCTGGAACAACTGGGTATCTATATGCAAGGAAATGAAACTCAATCCCTGCCTCATGCAATAAACAAAAATTAATTTGAGATAGAACAATAGACTTAAATGTAAAAAGTGAAACTATGAGTCTTTTATATGAAAACATAGACTATCTTTGTGATTTGGAGATAGACAAAGGTCTTTTAGAACAAAGAAAGCAATAATTGTAAATGAAAAATAATGAAAAATTAAACCTTAAAAATTTAATATATTTACTTATCAAAAAACACCATTAAGAAAATTAATAGGCCGGGCGCGGTGGCTCAAGCCTGTAATCCCAGCACTTTGGGAGGCCGAGGCGGGTGGATCACAAGGTCAGGAGATCGAGACTATCCTGGCTAACATGGTGAAACCCCGTCTCTACTAAAAATACAAAAAACTAGCCGGGCGCGGTAGCGGGCGCCTGTAGTCCCAGCTACTTGGGAGGCTGAGGCGGGAGAATGGCGTGAACCCGGGGGACGGAGCTTGCAGTGAGCCGAGATCGCGCCACTGCACTCCAGCCTGGGAGACACAGTGAGACTCCGTCTCAAAAAAAAAAAAAAAAAGAAAAAAAAAAAAAAAAAAAAAAAAAAAAAAATAAAAAAAAAAAAAAAAAAAAAAAAAAAAAAAAAAAAAAAAAAAAAAAAGAAAATTAATAAACAAGCCTTGGGGTGGGAGAAAAATTTGCAAAACATATATCTGATAAAATACTGGTATCAAAATACATACAAAATTTTTGCAACTCAACCATAAATAAATTAAAAATTAACAAAAACATTGATAGAAAATTCAAAAGGGAAAAGATACAGCCAATGAATATATGAAAATGTGTCCAACATCATTAGTCATAAGGGAAATCCAAAATAAAACCACAATTAACTAACATAGCACACTCACTAGTTTGGCTAAACTTGAAAAGACTAACACCAGCAAATGTTGGGGAAGATAAGGAGTCATTGGAACATTTATATGTTGTTGGTGGAAGTGAAACATACAATTACTTTGAAGAAAGATCTGAAATTTTTTTCTAAAGCAACACATATACTTACTTTAAAATCCATGAATTCCCCTTATCAGTATTTACTCAAGAAAAATGCATACAAAAAATTACTAGTACAAGAAGGTTCATGGCAGGTTTATTTATATTAGGCCATAATCTGGAGAACAATGGATTAAAAAAACAGATATCTTTACACAAAGGAATACTACTCAGAAATAAAAAGGAATGAACTGCTGAAATAAGTAATAATGTGGATGAATCTGAAAATAACTATTGAGTGAATAAAGCCTTACATGAGAGAATATGTGTTGTTCTATTAATAGGAATTTCTAGAGCAAGCAAAAATCATCTATAGGGGGAAAAAAAGAGGGATATTTTCCTGTGGAGTGTTGGGAGATTGGCTGGGAAGTAGTACAAAGGCTTGAGATAACTTTCTGGGGTATTATCAATATTCTATATTTTGGTTATACAGATTTGTTCATTTGTAGAAATTCATTGAATGATACACTCAAGGCATTATGCATTATTTTGTGTGAAAATTTTATCTCAAATGAAACACACACACACACGCACACACGCACACACAAATAAGAGGTGGGCAGATCGCTTGAGGCCAGGAGTTTGAGAACAGCCTCGGCAGCATGGTGAAACCCTGTCTCTACAAACAATACAAAAATTAGCCAGGCATGGTGGTGCGCACCTGTAGTCCCAGGCCTAGGTGGGAGGATCACTTGACCCTGGGAGTGGGGCAGAGGTTACAGTGAGCCAGATAGCACCACTGCAATCCAGCCTGGGTGACGAAGTGGGACCTTGTCAAAACAAGCAAACAAACAAACCACCACCACACAACCATACACACACAAATAAATATAGTTGTTCCTTTGTCTCTCAGTATCAGCAAAGATTGTTTCCAGGATCCCTGCAGATATCGAAATCTACCCATATGATCCTCTGTTGACCCTGTGGAACCTGTAGATACAAAAAGGTTGTCCTTTCCATGCCTAGTAATTACTGAATTTTTGATCCATGGTTGATTGAATTCATAGATGTAGAACCCATGGATACATAGGGCAGATTGTATTAAACTGTAGTTAATTCTTAGGTATTTTAAGAGAAATATACTGATTTATCAACCTACTTTCAGATGCATTAAAAATAAGTTGAACTGGCCGGGCGCGGTGGCTCAAGCCTGTAATCCCAGCACTTTGGGAGGCCGAGACGGGCGGATCACGAGGTCAGGAGATCGAGACCATCCTGGCTAACACGGTGAAACCCCGTCTCTACTAAAAAATACAAAAAACTAGCCGGGCGCAGTGGCGGGTGCCTGTAGTCCCAGCTACTCGGGAGGCTGAGGCAGGAGAATGGCGTGAACCCGGGAGGCGGAGCTTGCAGTGAGCTGAGATCCGGCCACTGCACTCCAGCCTGGGCGACAGAGCGAGACTCCGTCTCAAAAAAAAAAAAAAAAAAAAAAAGTTGAACTGATGTAGAAATAGAGAAATGGACATATGGATGGAAAAATGTGATAAAACAAGTGAAGTTAAATGCTATTTGTAGAATATAGGTGGTGAGTGTTCACTATACAATTCTTCCCACTTTTCTGTATGTTTAAAAAATTTTATAGTAAAACGTTGGAAAAATACTGAGCAAAATGTGGTGTACTTAGGAAATGTTAAATAAATGAACTGTTTTTGCTATCCGTATTTACTAAGTCTCATCGGAATACAGGGAACTCCTTTTGGCTACAAAATACAGAAGTTAGTTACATAATAACGATGATCATCATTTAAATAATGATTAAATTTCTTAAATCTTTAGAATATCCAGGGAACCAATATTCACATATCTTAAAATGTCTTAAAGTGAATTTGAAATTCCAGTATATATCTGTATCATCAATCTATCTGTACACATGTCTCTGTAAAAATATTTGTGAGAGAATATCTCTGGTTTGCTGTTACAATGAATAATCAGAGTATGGCTTTTCATTTCTAACGTCCCTGGCACATTTTGATTACAGCTTTCATTATATTGTCGAGTAATACAAAACCATAGCCTATCATCCTGAATTTGGTAAAATGTAAGGACATGTATGAAACATATTTCATTTTCAATGAGTTATTTATATGACACACAGATGTGAAGGGTATATTATAAATACTCTTTTATCACATTCTGAAAATGTGCAGTGATTCTTTGTTCATTACAATTGCAGCAGAGAACTTCTTAGAATATACTTGGAATATACAGATACAACTTCTCTTCTCAAACAACTGGAAAACTAATAGAACATGTTGGTTTTGCATCTAAAATGAGCTTGCAATAACAAAAATATTATTTCAAAATCATGAATTTTAATTTAATGAAAAATATGGATGAAATGTTATGGTTAGGTATCTCAGCATTTTAAATGCCAACTCCATTGTTATATTTGAGAATACAGGAAAGAATATATTACCTAGTTGCCTTAAAAATAAAGTAAATCAACTTTAAATACATATTTTAAACTCCTCTACTCTAATTTGTAATTTGTTATTTAAAATTAACAACTCAAGATTTTGGTAAACTATATACAAGAAAATATATAAATGCTTTAAATTATAAAATTTAAAATTATGTCAGGTATGAAAAATAGAAAAAACTCTTATTCTAATAAAATATATTGAAGGTATATATATTACAGGAAACTCTCTTTGGCACTCATTCAGGTACACCACTCAGCTCTTCCGTCAAGAAAGAAAACTGCTGTTTAGTTACAAGGAGTAGAATTAGCTGGCAGCCTCCAGTGATACCATCTTCAAAGTATGCATTGAAAGCCAATGCACACTTTTTGGACAATTTCCACCAACTGACTGAGCACCATGAGGTACTGATGCCTGGCCATTTCTGCCTAGTGCAGCACTTCTCTAACATCAGTCTTTGCTCCTGAGCTCTCTCTTGGGTTGGCTGAGACTTTATCAAATTTGCACCTGTGTCTGAGGTTTTCTTTGACTTGCTTCCTCCCCACTTGCCTTTCAAAGGTATCAAATCAACATCTCAGGCTTAAGGCTTTCTCTGCCCAATCCTGCTTCTTCACCCATTTACCTTTCACAGAAGTTATTTCTCCAGCATTCCCTGAAACCTCTTCTAATCCTCATTTAATCTGGATCATCTTCTTGGTGGGTAAACAGTTCTGAATTGTTGTGGGATAGTAACTAGTATTAATACAATATAGTTAATATTGGAATGAAAGCTAAAATAATAATCACACATATAAATTGTGTTTCTGCACATTCTTGTATTCCCAAGGTTAATTGTTTAAAATTAGACAGAATGGGTACTATGAAAAAGCTATTCACAGACTCTGGATCTTCACATAAAAAAGTAAGATTTGTGATCAGAAATTTGATTGATTGACTAGGGTGTAGTCACTCGAGGACTTGCTCTGGAGTACCAACATTTCTTCAGAGGTTGATAAAATTAAAATTATACACAATGACTTAACAATTGCTCCCCTTTAATCACCTAATGCCATCAATTCTGACATGTGTTCTTTTTTTGTCAGTCTCTCTGACCTCATCTTTAACAAATGGATAAATAAATTACAGCTAATATATTTGTTTAGATGCCAGACACGGTGCTATGCTCTTTACATACATTATTCCTTCTAATCATCACTTCTACCCATAATAGTTTGGTTCTATTATTATCCCCATTTTACAAATAATGAATCCAAAACTAGGAAAGGATAAGCACTGCATCTAATGTTCTAGATTAAAGTCCAATAAATGTTTGGTCCCAGTTAACTCATCTCTGAAAGAGTAAGAGATTTCATAAGTTTCTCCTTGATACATAGTGGAGCTGGAACTAGAATCCAGGTCTTCTGACATCTCACTTTGTGCTATTACCTCTAAACCGTTACTTTCACTTTTAATGCTAAAAGCTGTGATTCTTCATCTAAGACATTTGAATCCTGAATTCCTTTAGTCAAACAAATATCCAGCTTTCAGAACACAAAAATAAAAAGTGGCAATATTTAGTAATTTTCTCTTTTCTTTCTACTTAGTCTGAATGTTTGTTGGCCATTCCGTCTTCAGCTCTAATGTATCTTAAATTTCATCACAATCTGAATTGATTTTCCTAAATCTATTAGTGCTGGAAGAAGGAGCCAAGTCTCATATAATCCTTGGGAAGAACCCCAACAAAGCCTGACCTTAATAAATATTTTTGGATGATACTTTCTTCCTTCCCTTTTGATAATCAGCTGTAGACTTTAGGGTATTTTGCCCTAATTCAATCCAAAAAGTAGGGAACAATTTGTTCCCAAATAATTACAAACTTCCAATATAAAACATTTGAGTAAAGCCCAATTCCTAATTGCTAAAACATTGAGATGATTTTATCAGATGCAACCTGGGATCCCACTGCTCTTTTCACTTCAGCCCTTTATTGTCTAACCGTAAGTAGTTATTATTATCCCAAAGAAGAAAAAAGAAATTCTGTTTATTTTGTAACTTTCCTGTTTCCTGTTTCTGTTCAATAGGCCTCTCCGAGTCATCCCGGGCAAAACAGCAAGCTAGGTCTCAGGATAGCTCTAAAAGCATCTATTTCAGTATGGTTCTGTAAGGTAAGATAACAACAGAGATTCAGCAACATTGAAATGTTTGAAAGCAGATACAAAGGGAATCCTTTTGGTCCAGCAGAAGGCAATTTCAGCTTGAAAGGGCTTTGAGCCTTGTATAAGATGAGTGGTACATTGAGACAGTAAGGGAGGAGACCACCCCCTCATATTGTCTTGTGCCCAATTTCTGCCTCCAAAGAAAGAAGAAGTAAAAACTAAAAGGCAGAAATGAAATCCACAGGCAGACAGCCCAGCGCCACACCCTGGGCCTGGTAGTTAAAGATCGACCCCTGACCTAATTGGTTCTGTTATCTATAGATTACAGACATTGTATAGAAATGCACTGTGAAAATCCCTATCTTGTTTTGTTCCGATCTAATTATCGGTGCAAACAGTCCCCAGTCACGTACCCCCTGCTTGCTCAATCAATCACGACCCTCTCACGTGCACCCCCTTAGAGTTGTGAGCCCTTAAAAGGGACAGGAATTGGTTACTCGGGGAGCTCGGCTCTTGAGACTGAAGTCTTGCCGATGCCCCCAGCCGAATAAACCCCCTTCCTTCTGTAACTCGGTGTCTGAGGAGCTTTGTCTGCCGCTCGTCCTGCTACAACAGAAGAGAAGAATCAAAGTGAGATGGGGTGTTATGGGCTGCAGGCATATTGTTTCATTGTTTTAGACTATTAATCTTAAAAAACAAGGATGAGAAGAAAAGATTGGATGGAGTGATGCTTATATGTCACAGGAGCTTTGAATTTTCATAAAATTTGTGTCTTATATATGTGTTTTTAAGCTAATAATTTACAGAAATTTAAATCAATCTATAAGAAAACCCTTCATCAGAAGTGATTAGGATTGGAACTGGTTTGTTAATTGGCAAAGTTGGCCAAATAAGAGAATTGAAAAATTTAACATAAAGATAACATGTGCATTTATTTATCAGGTGTTTTTTTTTTTGATATAAAGCCCAAGCCTCTTCTTTGAGTATGGCTCCACCAATAAATGTTCCAGGTAGTCATTCTTGAATTAACCACATCAATGGTAGCAGTAATAATATTAATATTAATAATTGAGCACTACTATGCACTAGCTATTACTAATCCTCCCAGTATCTCTTGGAGGTAGCAACTATTATTATCCTCATTTTACATATGAGGGTAAGAAACTTGCCTAAAATTTATGATTAGTAAATGGTAGATATAAAGTTAAAGCACAGGATGTCTGGCTCTTAAGTTGTACTCTTAATCAGGACAACAGCATCTCTGACTTCCATTTTTGGATGTCTTTAGAGGAGGAACTTTAAGAAACTAAAGACATTTGGGAAGCAACCTAACTATGGAACCCTTCCAGATTTTTTATGATCGCTTTCAAAACTTTTAAGTTGTCTCCCCCATACATACTTTAGCAACAATTTTTATTAGCTATTCATTAGCATTAAATCTTTCCAAAGCATTTTTAAGGAAACAAGAAATTTCTTTTTAATTTATATCTATCATTTTAGTCAAATTACTTAATTTGACTATCATTCAGTCAAATTATGTAATTAAAACTGTGTATAAAGGATCACAATAGTTATGATCAAATTACAGGTGTACAATTAAAGTAAATAGTTTAGGGATAAAATACAACTGTTTTTAGAACACAGCACTTAAGTGGAGGAATCAGAAGTAAGCAGGAGTATTATCGTCCAAGAATATTCGAGGTGCTGTGAACATAAGTTTCTATGTGTTACAGTTGAAACGGAGATCATCAGTTAATCCACAACTACTTTAAGAGAAGGTCAGTTAAGAGAGTTTTTGCCGTATTTATATTTCGTTTGCGTTTTACCACTATCACAAGTGGTATAGCAATATTGCATATTGTAACAGTACCGTCATATGATTCCAGGGGAATGTGCTACAGCACTGTATTTATTTTCCATTTTATATTAAAAATCCAACATGTCAGATGGTTAAAGATAGATAGATAGATAGATAATGATATGCCTCCATCTATCTATCCATCTATATCTCCACATATATATAGCCTTGTAATATACATATTATATGTATGTAATGGCCTTTTTTAAAGCTTTCAGATCTATTCAAATTGACTTGCTGTTTCCTACTGTTGCTGTAACAAATAACCACAAACTTAGAGACTTAAAACAACATATATTTAATATCTCACAGTTCTGGAGTTCAGAACTGTTTAAAGTCCAAAAAAGTCTAAAATTAAGATGTTGGCAGAATGTATTTCTTCTAGAGGCTTCATCAGATGATTTGCTTCTATGCCGTTTGCAAATTCTGGAAGTTGCCAGTATTTCTTGGCTAATGGTTCCCTTTATCCTCTTCCTCACATCACTCCAACTTCTTGCTTCCATTGTCACATTTCCTCTTCTGTCACCAAATCTCTTCTTTTTCCTTGTTGTAAGAATCTTTCTGATTATGTTTAAGGCCCATTTGAAAAATCCAGTATAATCTTAACATCTCAAAATCCATAACTTAATCACATTTGCGAAGTTCCTTTTTCCATGTTAGATAATACATTTGCAAGTTCCAAAGACTAGGACATGTATACCTTTAGTGGGCATTATTTGGCCTGCTACACTTGGCTTAATTAGAGACAAATTTCCAAAAGTAAACTAAAAAGTTAATCACATTGATATTTTAAGCAGGGATTATACCTAGAATGCCTAAACTGTGAGAAAATAAGCAGTAATCTCTTTTGAAAGCAATTTAAGAACTTTGTGTCATGCGCGTCCCTGTGAAGAGACCACCAAACAGGCTTTGTGTGAGCAATAAAGCTTTTTAATCACCTGGGTGCAGGCGGGCTGAGTCCGAAAAGAGAGTCAACGAAGGGAGATAAGGGTGGGGCCGTTTTATAGGATTTGGGTAGGTAAAGGAAAATTACAGTCAAAGGGGGGTTGTTCTCTGGCGGGAAGGAGTGGGGGTCACAAGGTGCTCAGTGGGGGAGCTTTTTGAGCCAGGATGAGCGAGGAAAAGGAATTTCACAAGGTAATGTCATCGCTTAAGGCAAGGACCAGCTATTTTCACTTCTTTTGTGGTGGAATGTCATCAGTTAAGGCGGGGCAGGGCCTTTTCACTTCTTTTGTGATTATTCAGTTACTTCAGGCCATCTGGGCGGGCGGACGTGCAAGTCACAGGAGATGCGGACGTGCAAGTCACAGGCGTATACGTGCAAGTCACAGGGGATGCGATGACTTGGCTTGGGCTCAGAGGCCTGACATTTTGGTAATGGAGATTTTCAGATTGAATTTGTGAACTTGTAGCATACATGGCCCATTTCCTTTCAAAACAACATCTATTTGAATTGTAAAGAAAAATCCTCCCTACTTCTCACATGCCTTCCCTCTTTCCCTCCTTTGTTTTCAGCTTCTTCCCTATCTTCTTCCTTGCCTTCTCTCAGTTATGCTCCCCTGCATATTATTTAATGACTCTATGTAAGTTCTTGAGCTTTTACAGCCATTTCTTATTCAATTTTGAACTCAATAATAAGTAAAATCTAGCCTGAGTGTGCATTTTTCTCTGTTGTCAGTCCTAAATGGAAGTACTCGTTTGAAAAAAAAGATGCTAGACATACATATAAAATACCAAGATAAAAATAAACAGAATAACTTCTTTTTCTTGCATCCAGTGAGGGAATTGTCAGATTGCTCTTTCTCCAACTCGGACCATAAAATCAGATTCATTAGTTTTACCTCATGCTCTTTATTTCAGTTGGGAAGAAACTCTGACTCACTTTGGCTAGGCTGAAGTCCCAGTGGGCTCTTAGGGGTAATGTTACTTGGTTTAGGGGTGACATCATTTTTTTCTATATTGAAAGCTAATAAGTTATCTCTAACTTTTTCCATCAAGGAACTAGCAGGAGGGATTTTTCTTGATTTAAGGAATTTTGCTTGTGGCTTACTACTTCCTTTACTTTTCCTTTTAAATATTTTAAACCCATATCTTTATAACATTTTCACTCTGTTTCAATCATTTAGTTGCTTTATGCTCTTCTAATGTCAATGTCTCAAATCTCCCACTCGATTTCTATGGACCACCTACTCAGCTAACCAGCTGTTCTTGATTTTATACTGGATTTTCTCTCTATCCATTTATAAACATCATTAAATTTTCATTGCAAAAGTTTTCTAAATATTAAATAGTGATCGAATGATGGATTATGAGTTATGTTTGTTTATCTTTTGACTTTTGGGGATTATTTTTCAAGTACTTTATATTACATAAATTCTATAGTAGAAAATACTGTAGACTATACTTAAAATAATATAATTTTTTTTTTGCTAAAATTATCTATTGTAGAAGAGACGATGACTTTTTTGGAAAAATCATTTTTGATACTTTCTCTACAAAAATACCATATTGTGTATATCTTTTACTTTCTCTCTCTACTTCTCTCCCTCTCTGTACGTGTGTATGAAAGGAGTTTAAAAAATAAAGCTGGCCGGGCGCGGTGGCTCAAGCCTGTAATCCCAGCACTTTGGGAGGCCGAGACGGGCGGATCACGAGGTCAGGAGATCGAGACCATCCTGGCTAACACGGTGAAACCCCGTCTCTACTAAAAAATACAAAAAACTAGCCGGGCGAGGTGGCGGGCGCCTGTAGTCCCAACTACTCGGGAGGCTGAGGTGGGAGAATGGCGTGAACCCGGGAGGCGGAGCTTGCAGTGAGCTGAGATCGGGCCACTGCACTCCAGCCTGGGCGACAGAGCGAGACTCCGTCTCAATAAATAAATAAATAAATAAAGCTAAATATGGTAAGTATTGACTAAATAAAATTGAAAAAAGAGTTTAGACAGTTAAAACAAAGAAACCAACCAGATAAACCTCTATGGAAGTTAGCTAAGATCTTCTAAATAAAATAATAATAAAGTCAACTGTAACAATAAAACAATGGATGCATAATAAGTCCAAAATCTAATGCAAGGAATGTTTTTAAGGAGAGATCCGGTAATCTAATCAATGGAGAACTTTGGACGCTTTGAGGTTTCTGAATGGATTACATGTAGGTCTCTCTTACATGCCAAGAGAGAGAGAAAGATCAAAGCAGGCCACCAGCCTCCTTGGGGATAAAGGTCAATCAGTATGAATATAGCCCCAGCTGCACCAACTCTCAGTGACAGGTCTCCAGTGCTCGTAACCTCCATATAGGCTATAGATTACCTTTGTAAAAACGCAGCAATCATAAACCCTTTGTCTCTTATTATACAACAACAACAGATTCTGTATTGCTGTTGTAACATAGAGCAGGTTGCTAAGAAGACTGCTACTAAGAGGGAGCAGCAATGACATTTAAAACACCAGAAACTTCCAAAATATTGTCTGTCTATAAATAAAGATATTACTCTTTATTCCTTTGCTCCCTTTAAATAAACTCCATAAATACTTTTTTTCTGAAGTAATCTTGTTTCTCTCTATGTTCTTGGTAATATTGCCCAAAAAGTAGCCCCCAAAAGTAGCAAGTTTCTTTTTGTGGAAAGAAAGTACTATCTCTACCCTTACTGAGAAGAGAAATGTGGAGTAAAAATCATGTCTTTTTACTTCTGCTGCTAGACTTGATTGAAAGGAGAATGTGGCATAGACATGCTATTTGTTTACCAAACTGCCTTCTTTTCCTAGACACACAAAAGAACATCATTTTTAGCCTCTTTTGCAGATGCAGTTGCATTAGGGGCATTTCACTGGGTTCTAACCAATGAGAGGTAGGCAGAAGTGGCATGACATTTCCAGGTCTAGCTGTAAAATGACTGTGTACAACTCTCTGGCACTCTTTTTCCCTGTAGCAAAGGTTAAGGAGGTAGCATGTCTACATGGCACCATCACAAGATGGTAGGAAGCTGGATTCCTGAGTCACCAAATGTAGGAAAGCCCCTGCCGACCCACATTAGACTTTGAGGGAGAAAATGTGCACTGAGTTACAATGTCTTTATCTCCAATGACTTAGAATCAAGGTCACAGTCTTTTTATTTACTTCTCACCTATGGCTTCTGTAATGCCACTTATTCTTCTCTCAAACATTCTTAATTTATAATGTGAATTACCAGGTAATTATTTTTCCATTTACTTCCTATTGTTACTTTATGGTCTTCTGAAAAATTCTGTTTTAAAATTTTAAATAGCTTATAGAAAGGCTGAATTTTATTAGCTTTATTAGCTGTATTAACGATTTACATTATTTTATTATAGCATCTGACTAGCAACTAGCAAAAACAGCATAGAAACTTTTACAGTTACAAAGTTTATTTTACAGTTGTACTGTTTGAAATCACATATAGCTATAGAGTTTGGCTATTATGAATAGTATAGCTGAGTAGCTCTACCAGATCCAACCCTGCCACAGAAAACAAAACAAAACAAAATTCTGGAAGAAAATATCCAAAAGGAAGCTTGAAACTTGAAAGAAAGAACAGGGGATAGGGTTAGCTTTTTACCTTTTAGCGTTAGGACAAAACAAAGCTAGCTCTACACAGAGTGGTTAAAACTCTGATAGAAAACCTGTAGTATTCCTGTTTCTCCACATCCTCTCCAGCACCTTCTGTTTCCTGACTTTTTAATGATTGCCATTCTAACTGGTGTGAGATGGTGTCTCATTGTGGTTTTATTTGCATTTCTCTGATGGCCAGTGATGATGAGCATTTTTTCTTGTGTCTCTTGGCTGCATAAATGTCTTCTTTTGAGAAGTGCCTGTTGGTGGGACTGTAAACTAGTTCAACCATTGTGGAAGACAGTGTGGCGATTCCTCAAGGATCTAGAACTAGAAATACCATTTGACCCAGCCATCCCATTACTGGGTATATACCCAAAGGATTATAAATCATGCTGCTTAAAGACACATGCACATGTATATTTATTGCGGCACTATTCACCATAGCAAAGACTTGGAATCAACCCAAATGTTGATCAATGACAGATTGGATTAAGAAAATGTGGCACTTATACACCATGGAATACTATGCAGCCATGAAAAAGGATGACTTCATGTCCTTTGTAGGGACATGGATGAAGCTAGAAACCATCATTCTCAGCAAACTATTGCAAGGACAGAAAACCAAACACCACATGTTCTCACTTATAGGTGGGAATTGAACAATGAGATCACTTGGACACAGGGTGGGGAATATCACACACCAGGGCCTGTCATGGGGTCGGGGGAGAGGGGAGGGATAGCATTAGGAGATATACCTAATGTAAATGACAAGTTAATGGGTGCAGCACACCAATATGGCACATGTATACATATGTAACAAACCTGCACGTTGTGCATATGTACCCTAGAACTTAAAGGATAATAATGAAAAAAAAAAAAGGAAAAGGAAAAGGAAACCTGTAGTATTCCTGGCCTGAAGATTCAGAGAACAGAGTTCAGAGAAACCACAGGAAAGGGAAAGTGAGGGAGTGACACGGAAAAGGAGACAGAGGGGGAGTGTGCCAGGGGGAGTGTGCCAAGTTCTCTCTATAAACTTTCTTCATTTCTGTGACTGAACCACAAATAGTGCCAGGTAGGCTCAAGTTAACACAGCTAAATCTAAATAAACTGAAATTTGAACTGTTGCCGCTTCAGAAAATTTGGATCATGCACTTTGAGACCAACCAAATGTTGTGCCTGATTAAAAAACAAGCCAACAGAACTACATCAATCAAAATCAACTCTTCAGGAGGGTATAACAGAACCTAGAGTCTCCACAACATAACATTCACAATATCCTGGGTAAAATCCAAAATTACTCAATAACACAAACAAAAAAAAGTGGCCCATTTTATTTTTAGGAGAAAAGGCAATCAACAGAGATGAACCCTAACATGATGCAATTATCTAAACTGTTAGGCAAGGATATTAAAGGAACTATTTCAACTATGCCCAGGAAAATAAATAAAAATACTCTCACAATAAATATAAGGACAGGAAATCTCAGCAGAGAAATGGAACTATAAAGAAGAACTCAATGGAAATTCTAGAATTGAAATCATTACAGTTGCTGTTCTCCTGCCAATTATGAATTAAAAAGGAAAAATAATTTTTATAACAGAGCACCAAAAGGAGTAAAGTATTCCTATAACCCCCTACATTTTTCCCTTTCAAATTCCTATTATGGAGTAAGCATTGGGAAGAGTTGGGGAATGTTCAGATAAAAGTACCAGCAAAGAGTGATGAATTAATTTCCCTTTCTTAAAGGAGTTTAAAGTCAAAATTTTGTGAAGCCAAATCTATACAACTTTATTAAGGAGGGTGTAACAGAAACAAAAATATCATTGTTATAAATAATTGATATATTCTAACTGAACTGAGAGCATTGAAACAGTATCATTTGGCCGGGCGCAGTGGCTCAAGCCTGTAATCCCAGCACTTTGGGAGGCCGAGGCGGGTGGATCACGAGGTCAGGAGATCCAGACCATCCTGGCTAACATGGTGAAACCCCGTCTCTACTAAAAATACAAAAAACTAGCCGGGCGTGGTGGCGGGCACCTGTAGTCCCAGCTACTCGGAGGCTGAGGCGGGAGAATGGCGTGAACCCGGGAGGTGGAGCTTGCAGTGAGCTGAGATCCGGCCACTGCACTCCAGCCTGGGGGACAGAGCGAGACTCCGTCTCAAAAAAAAAAAAAAAAAAAAGTATCAGTATCATTTTAAGACAATATTAAAATTACCTGATAGACAAAATTATTTGCCACAACACTGCAATTTTAATGACAGATCATTTTAATAGGCGTGCCATTATAATTAGAGTAATTGTATCATAATGATAAAAATCTACAATCCTCGAACTGTTTATCATTCTCATTACCTTTTTTTGAATTCTATCCTCTTGCAGTTCCCCTTAAGGCCAGTGTGTTAATAACTTCTTCTCTATTAAGAAGTCATTAATTTGTAGGAAAAAATAAGGTGACATAACATAGTAAGTGGATGGAAAGGGGAAAAACAAAGGGAGTAGATGCCAAGGATGCATAAATGTCACAGGAATCTTAAAGAATAGGAAAATAATTTGGAGTCATACTCTCAATAGATTAAATCTGTCTTAAATTGCTACTCATTTTCTGGAAATGCTCTGTGAAACTACATGAAATGTGTTCAACACTGTCATAATAAGAGAGGAGACCACCCCTCATATTGTCTTATGCCCAATTTCTGCCTCCAAAGAAAGAAGTAAAAACTAAAAGACAGAAATGAAATCCACAGGCAGACAGACAGCCCGGCACCACACCCTGGGCCTGGTAGTTAAAGATTGACCCCTGACCTAATTGGTTCTGTTATCTATAGATTACAGACATTGTATAGAAATGCACTGTGAAAATCCCTATCTTGTTTTGTTCCACTCTAATTACCGGTACACACAGCCCCCAGTCATGTACCCCCTGCTTGCTCAATCAATCACGACCCTCTCACGTGCACCCCCTTAGAGTTGTGAGCCCTTAAAAGGGACAGGAATTGGTTACTCGGGGAGCTCTGCTCTTGAGACTGAAGTCTTGCCGATGCCCCCGGCCGAATAAACCCCTTCCTTCTGTAACTCGGTGTCTGAGGAGTTTTGTCTGCCGCTCGTCCTGCTACAATAACACTACACGTTACTCATTCTAAAAAAAAAAAAAAAAAATCACATTGGTTTAAAGGATGAGAAAAGAATTACAGTGATGCTTAAAAGATGTACATGGAATTATTGTCTCCAGCATGTTACACTGTGTTACGGTAGCTCTTTGTGACATATTTATTATGGAATCGGTATTTTATTTTAATTTGATGGCAGGAATATTTTCTTTTGACGTGATCATCTGTATGAACACTCTGCTTTCTTCTTTTCTGTTTTCAATTCAATTTCCAAACATAGAGTAGGAATATTTTTGCTTCCTTTGTTCACAAATGAATAACAGCTTTCCTATATCTGAAAAAAAGAGCAGACAGAACACACTGACAATGTAGCAAACGTGGTTTCTGTAATTTTGAAAGATAGCATTAATTAATAACATGATTCCTTTCTATCTCTGCCTACTTTCTCCCTCAGCTGATATTTTTGGAAGTCCACAAGAGATCTTTACATGGCTTCTTAGATTTTTTTTCTCACATTTCTCAGAACAAAGAATAATTGTGCCCTAAGGATAAAAGAACAATGACACTTGTGCTTATTTTTCTTTAAAAGTCCACTATTGTTTCTGCTGTGTGCATCCACTGCCTTCCTGATTTCCTTCCGTTTCACTGTGTAAAATGCCCATTGCAGAGTGATGTATTGAAATCACATATTGCAAATACATTTGGAGTTTATTTATATTATCAGCACAGTCGCCAAATGCCAAGTCTCTCCACAGATTTCTGATGGAACATATTAACCCTGTACTCCTTTTTAAATTAAAGTCTGTGGAAATAAGATGTCTATGGAAAGTGGCTGCGTCAAAGGTCTGTGAGACCACACCCACATTTGGAGATTCATTAGAAAAACTCGTGGGACTCAGCAAATAGTGGTACATATGTAGAAGATTTACTAGAGAAATAGTATAATTACACAGCCTGATCATAAAGGGAAAAGATTCAGGCAGAATGTGGACAAATCTATGTGCTAGCCTCTTCATGCTCTCTTCCTCTCATGAGGGTCACTCAGAGCAAACTCTTCCCCAGAAAAAAAAAAAAATGCAACAACATGTGTGTGATGTTTCTGCACAGGGAAGCCCACTAGGGACTCAGCACCCAGGATTTTGACTGGAGGCTGGTCATGTAGGTATCATGTACCGAATTTCCAGACAAGCAGAAGGAAAGCGGAGGTTCAGCATAAACCACATTGGTTGTACAGTTTTGGCACAACGAGCCGCTGTTATCAGTTCTGGGAATGGTAGGAACTCTCTTGAAATCCAAGTTAACAGATGCCAGCCAAGGGCCAAAGTTACAAGCAGACGTTTCTTAGGATAGAATTCTAAGGCATGGTATCTCAACTCTTTTCTGCACAGTGGCTAACCAAGGTAGCCTTTGCCAATAGGAAATTCTTGAACACCTACAGTTTACCTAAAAATAAATGCCCTTTATACTGCAGGCTACCTGCCTCAGCAAAGTTATTGGCCTAGCAGTTTGTTTCCTAGTTACAAATACAGATTTTTCCCATATAATTTATCAGTTTATTTTTGTGAATTGGAAAAGCTTCAGTAAAACAATTGATCTTACATTTTTCTGTCAATGGTCTCATTAACTAGATTGTCAAAGTATGCAATTAACAAGATGTTGGAATTAATCAGAGTTAAAATGTAATTTCTCTCTGACCCTACTAAAACTAAAACCCGATTATGACAGTTTGGCTACTGTAAATTTTATGGCATAGTGAAGTTCACTTTTTTTTTTTTTTTTTTTTTTTTTGAGACTGAGTCTGGCTCTGTCGCCCAGGCTGGAGTGCGGTGGCCGGATCTCAGCTCACTGCAAGCTCCGCCTCCCGGGTTCACGCCATTCTCCTGCCTCAGCCTCCCGAGTAGCTGGGACCACA
Source organism: Theropithecus gelada (assembly GCF_003255815.1). NCBI lineage: Eukaryota > Metazoa > Chordata > Mammalia > Primates > Cercopithecidae > Theropithecus > Theropithecus gelada. Next base: position 21,865,995 of record NC_037689.1, read on the forward strand.
GGCGCCCGCCACTTCGCCCGGCTAGTTTTTGTATTTTTTAGTAGAGACGGGGTTTCACCGTGTTAGCCAGGATGGTCTCGATCTCCTGACCTCGTGATCCGCCCGTCTCGGCCTCCCAAAGTGCTGGGATTACAGGCTTGAGCCACCGCGCCCGGCCTGAAGTTCACTTTTTGATAGGGAAGTTGAAGCTACTCCACATTCTTTGCTGCTCATCTCAATTTTAGTAAACAAGTTTTTAGTATACATATCAGTTTAACTTAATTTTTTAATTGTTATTTCTCCTTTAACATTAAGAATTCACCTACTTACAATTAACCACAATTCTTTGTTTTTCTTTTAACTTGTGAAAGCCTTCTACTTACTACTCAAATACTTTAAATGCAGATCTTTATATCAGGCTCAGTCATACCTACTGTTACTTCTTGGATGTATTTTGTCTGGCCCTAAGTAACTCCTTTAAAAATTTTATTTATGCAAGAATCCCCGGCCGGGTGCAGTGGCTCACGCCTGTAATCCCAGTACTTTGGGAGGCCGAGGCAGGTGGATCACGAGGTCAGGAGATCGAGACCACCCTGGCTAACACGGTGAAACCCTGTCTCTACTAAAAACTCCAAAAAATTAGCCGGATGCGGTGGTGGGCGCCTATAGTCCCAGCTACTCGGGAGGCTGAGGCAGGAGAATGGTGTGAACCCGGAAGGCGCAGCTTACAGTGAGCTGAGATCACACCATTGCACTCCAGCCTGGGAGACAGAGCGAGACTCTGTCTCAAAAAAAAAAAAAAAAAAAAAAGGAATCCCAGGTGAGTAAGTTCAACTGGATAATCAAAATTGTCCTATTTCATTTTGTGAGACTTGGTGTGCACAAAGGGAACTTGGTCCTGAGAATAGGGTGGGATTTATGAATACCAATTCTGATGCCAGGGAGATGGGAATTTAAGTGCTTTCTTTTTTTTTTTTTTTTTTTTTTTGAGACGGAGTCTCGCTCTGTCGCCCAGGCTGGAGTGCAGTGGCGCGATCTCGGCTCACTGCAAGCTCCGCCTCCCGGGCTTACGCCATTCTCCTGCCTCAGCCTCCCGAGTAGCTGGGACCACAGGCGCCCGCCACCTCGCCCGGCTAGTTTTTTGTATTTTTTAGTAGAGACGGGGTTTCACCGTGTTCACCAGGATGGTCTCGATCTCCTGACCTCGTGATCCACCCGTCTCGGCCTCCCAAAGTGCTGGGATTACAGGCTTGAGCCACCGCGCCCGGCTTAAGTGCTTTCTATGCCACTTTCTAACTGTGTGACCCTGGGTAAGTCCTTTAACCTATCCCCAATCTTCAAATGTGTAAAATGGGGGGAAAAATAACAGCTCCTCCTTCTGAACATTGAAAGGATTAAATTTTAAAAATATATGAAGCACATAGGGTAGTCTTTGCTTAGTACATTTTAGAAATTATTATTATTATTATTATTATTATTATTATTATTATTTTTTGAGACGGAGTCTCGCTCTGTCGCCCAGGCTGGAGTGCAGCAGCGCAATCTCGGCTCACTGCAAGCTCCGCCTCCCGGGTTGACGCCATTCTCCTGCCTCAGCCTCCTGAGTAGCTGGGACTACAGGCGCCCGCCCCCTTGCCCGGCTAGTTTTTTGTATTTTTTAGTAGAGACGGGGTTTCACCATGTTAGCCAGGATGGTCTCGATCTCCTGACCTCGTGATCCGCCCATCTTGGCCTCCCAAAGTGCTGGGATTACAGGCTTGAGCCACCGCGCCCGGCCGTAGTAAAATATTTTTATTGGATTTTTAAAAACGCAAATGTAGTAAATGAAAATACTATTCCATTTACAAAAAAAATTGGTTTATAAAGTAAATGGTGAGATTAGTCTAGCACATACTGCCATAACCTTGAAATCTCAGCAGTGTACAAGAAAGGTATTTTACTGTTTGTGTTTAAACATTATCCTTTTGAGAAGATTGTGTTTTACTCCCCTTTGTTTATACAGTAGGACCCAAGCTGCTGATGCAGCCTATACCTGGTATAATGCTGGCAAAAGAGAATACCACGGAATCAATATCTTAACTTTCATAATGAATCTCCTCTATCACAGAAACACATATAAAATCAAGTTAGACAAATAATGAAAATGGCATTGATATAGTTTATTTACCCAGATTATTTCAACATGCAACAGTTTAATGGCATGAAACAAAGTTCGCTAACTAAATCAATATGTAAGCAAACATTATGGGATGGTTTTTTGTTTTTTGTTTTTGTTTTTTGTTTGAGACAGAGTCTCGCTCTGTCGCCCAGGCTGGAGTGCAGTGGCCGGATCTCAGCTCACTGCAAGCTCCACCTCCCAGGTTTACGCCATTCTCCTGCCTCAGCCTCCCGAGTAGCTGGGACTACAGGCGCCCGCCATCTCGCTCGGCTAGTTTTTTTATTTTTTAGTTGAGACGGGGTTTTACCGTGTTAGCCAGGATGGTCTCGATCTCCTGACCTCGTGATCCGCCCATCTCGGCCTCCCAAAGTGCTGGGATTACAGGCTTGAGCCACCGCGCCCGGCCAGTTATGGGATGTTTATACATAGAAAAAGGGCCATGAAAATTTTGATGAAATACCATCCTTCTGAATTTAAGGTGTATAAATATCCTACAAAAGATTCAGAATGTACTCCTCATCTCCTTGTCTTCTTTTCCCTCCTCTCCACTTCAATGTAAAACAATCTAGCAGGACTAGCAGCAACTTTACAATACAACCATGTGCATAGCACCACTCGAAATGAAATGATGAAATTGTGATGTGGCATTTATCAGCAGAAGAAGAGAAGATCACTATATAAGCCTTCAAGCAAATCACAATTATGCTTCTCCTGTGCTACCTTTCACTTACCTCCAAACCTGCAAGTAGTTAGACAGCTGGGTAAGGGGAGATAAGTACCTGAGAGAATTATTTTAGATAAATGTTATTTTAAATAAATATTAAATCTGTGACATCTTCTTCTATCTATTCCAGGAGTGTAGACAGGGAAATGATGTGATCTATCCTTAGACCCAGAGTCAGTGAAAGGACTTGTGTTCACATGAAAACAAACTCTGATCAGAATACTATAATTACATAGAAAACAGGCACTGTCTGTATATGGATACCTATATCTATATATTTATATAGATAAATAAAATTATTTTGTCTGCAATTTTTACTTCAAAAATGACAGTTTTATGTTGTGTTATACCAGTGACTGACTTTGATAAAAATGAAGTTAGAGACATGTTCTGGTGAGCATAATTCTAGATTTCTGAAGAGAAGGCTAGAGAGTTTTGTTCTCAAAATAGCAATTTCTAAAGTAATTCATTTTGAGTATGTGGGTCACTGTTATTCAAGTAAATACTGCCATGGTTTCTCATAAAATTACCATGAGTAAAGGTTGGATAGCAAAAATCAAGCAAGACATTAAAAAGGTTCATTCTAGGCCGGGCGCGGTGGCTCAAGCCTGTAATCCCAGCACTTTGGGAGGCCGAGACGGGCGGATCACGAGGTCAGGAGATCGAGACCATCCTGGTTAATATGGTGAAACCCCGTCTCTACTAAAAAAGTACAAAAAACTAGCCGGGCGAGGTGGCAGGCGCCTGTAGTCCCAGCTACTCGGGAGGCTGAGGCAGGAGAATGGCGTGAACCCGGGAGGCGGAGCTTGTAGTGAGCTGAGATCCGGCCACTGCACTCCAGCCTGGGCGACAGAGCGAAACTCCGTCTCAAAAAAAAAAAAAAAAAAAAAAAAAAA